>NW_017567116.1:5691-120425 GCF_001661255.1 Hansenula anomala
CAGAAAATATTCCTGTTGTCTTGAAAGGATGGGCCTGTCAACGCAAGTTTTGGGACGAACGTCGCTGTTTAACTGGGGTCGGTGGTGAAGTTTCCTTGCTACAAAACTTAACAAGAGAAGGTATTACGGTTGGCTTAGGATATCCAGAAGATCTGGATGTTAGGTTAGCACTTGACTATTGTGCCTCTGCTGCATCTTTTGGTGGTCTTTCTGAAAGTGAAGCTGTTAACTTGTTGTCGTACAATGTTGACAAAATTTTCAATTTGAAGTCCGAGAATCAGAGTTTTATTGTTCTTGAAGGTTCGCCAACAAACTATGACTCTAATATTGCTGTAATAGTGGAAAATGGTGTCATAACTAGAATGTATCCTGAGCTTGAGCCTCTATAAATTATATGTGTGATAGTGAACATTGTAGTAATTACTGTATTGGGAAGCTTCCGCTTTTAGTAATTCTTCAAAACTAGAAAAAAAAATTACCCAAGAATCAAATCTTATCAACTTTGTACATCACTAGAACGAAGAATATGGTGATATTATCTTTCCCCATTTAACACCATGGTATATATAAAAGATCACATCTAACTCTCTATCATCAATAGTCTTGTCTCAACAACCAAAGACGATGACAGATAAGTTGGAAGAAAAAGTTGATGAAAAATCTTTAAACAGTGGTGAAGTTCAAGAGGTTTCCGATACACCAGCTGGAGCTGATATTGCTCTGGAAATCGCAGCTAAGCATCAGGGTGTTGAAATAACTCCAAGTGAAGAGAAGAAACTGTTTAGAAATATTGATAGACATTTGATGCCGTTTTTGGTTCTTTCATATTTTTTACAATTTTTGGATAAAAGTGCACTTTCTCAAAGTTCAGTATTTGGTTTGGATAAAGATTTGAACTTACATGGTCAACAATATTCTTGGTGTGGATCTATCTTTTATTTCTCTTATTTGATTGGACAACCATTTGCTAGTTATATGTGCCAAAGATTCTCAATTTCAAAATACGTTGGTGGCTCATTAGTTTTATGGTCAATCATTTTGATATGTACTGTTGCAACCAAGAACTTTGCAGGTTTAGCTATTATTAGGTTTTTCTTGGGTTTATTTGAAGCAGCAGTTTCTCCTTCATGGGTTTTGCTGACAGGGTCTTGGTACACAAAGAAGGAACAACCTGTCAGAGTCGCCTATTGGTACTGTGGAAATGCTTTGGGTGTTTTTCTTGGTAGTATTATAGCTTATGGTTTAGGACATATTGTATCTTCAATTCCATCTTGGAAATGGTTTTACATCATTTATGGATTATTGACGTTTTTTTGGGGTATTGCCGTTTTTTTCTTTCTTCCTGATTCAATTCCAAATGCCAAATTCTTGAATGATAGAGAAAAATATATTGCGGTGGAAAGAATTAGAAGAAATAAAACTGGAGTTAAAAATGAAACTTTCAAGGTTGATCAAGTTAAAGAAGCTTTATTGGATTTCCAAATTATAATGCTAGCCATAATTGAGTTTGTTGGCTGTTTATCAGCATCAGGTATAAGTGTTTTCGGTACTTTAATTATAAAATCTTTCGGCTTTTCGTCATTAAATACTGTCCTGCTTCAATCTGTTTCTGGTATTATTCAGGGTATAACTTTGTTGGTTGGGGGTTGGATTGTGGCCACTGTTCCTGATTCTGCTTTATGGACACAGTCTGTGTTCATGATCCCATGTTTAATTGGAACATGCATTGTTAAATACTTGCCCAACCATCCAAACTCCAAACGTGCTGGAAGACTAGTTGCTTTTTGGATTCAATACTCAAACACAGTCTCAGATATTGGTATCTTCACATTGATGACTCGTAACTACTCCGGTTATACAAAAAGAACTACAGCTAATGCTATTGTTTTCATTGCGTATTGTGTTGGTATGATTGCTGGGCCTCAATTTTTTGTCTCTTCTCAAGCACCAAAACATCCAGATGAAACAGGTTATGATGAAGGTTTTAGAATGATGATTGTATGTTGGATTTTGCTAATGATCTTACCAATGATCTTAAGATTTTATTATCAATGGGTAAACAAGAAGAGGGATGCCAGTGATGCCAAAGACTTAGCAGAGGGAAAAGAGATATATGTTGAGAATGAAGAGTTTATGGATCTTACAGACAAACAACAACGAGGCTTTAGATACTCTTTATAAGATCCGATGACAAAGACTTGACGTAATCGAGGCGGGATGTATAAGTAATTGATTAATGTTTCAACATGAAAGTTGCAAGTTGTAGCATCCACAACAGCTCATGTCTTCAACTGATCAAACATATTACAGAGATGGGCATGACGCGTCCATCTCACTGACTCATTCTTGGAGAAATGTAAAGAATTCTTGTGCTTATATGTTGAATTTCATCAAACCAACAGACAAGATTTTAGATGTGGGTTGCGGTCCAGGGACAATTACTTATGATTTGGGTAAATATGTTCCAAAAGGTGAGATTATTGGTATTGAACCTACAAAAGAATTAATTGATGAAGCTTTGAGGGATGAAACTACAAAGAAATCACAACCAAACGTTTCATTTGAAGTGTGTTCCGTGTATTCTTTACCATATCCGGATAGCTGTTTTGATATTGTTCATGCTCATCAAGTGATTGTACATTTGGAAAATCCATTGAAAGCACTCCAAGAAATGAAGCGAGTATTGAAACCAGGTGGTTACATATGCTGTAGAGATGGAGACTTACAAGCTTGTATCTTCTATCCAGAAGTTTTTAAAGAGCCACTTTTCTATTATTTGGAAAAAGCAACTACTGAATTTACTTGTTGGTATGGTGGTTCAAGATTAAAAGAGCTATTTATTGGTGTTAAGTTTAAACCAGATAAAATCATACATACTACTTCAACTTGGTGCATTTCAAGCAGAGCTGATAGAGAATTATTTTCAAATATGTATATCAAAAGATTAGATTCCATAAAGTATAACAGTTCGGATAAATACACCAAATCTCAATTGAAGGAAGCATGGCTTCAATGGGCTAATGATGATAAGGCAAGTTGGGTTCAAATACATGGTGAAGTAATTGCTCAGAAATGATATAAATTAACAATAAACAGCTTATAGCTCTTTTGCATTTTCTTTTTCACCAATAGAACCTTCCCATCCATTTTCTTTTAAATATTGATTAAACTCTTCATCAAGGAAATCCAATGTACGATCACCATAATCTGGACACCCCCCACCAAACAACAATAGCACCTAAAAACGAAATACCACCACTTAAAAAGAAAGTGTATCTTTTCCCATAATTGACTTGTAATGGCGTGAAAACTTCAGTACCGACAGCAGCACCTGCTTTCCCAATACCTGCAGAGATACCATAAATTGTACCTCTAACGGCTGTTGGGAAAGATTCAGAACTAACCACAGATTGAAGACTAGCAGGACCAAAGTTAATAATCATATTTAAAAAAGCATAAAAGATGATTAATAAAGCCGGAATTTCTGAAAATTTCTCAAAAGCACCGCCAACAATAAAACTAATAATACCATATCCAATAAAACCAGAGATAATAGCTTGTCTTCTTGTAATAAATCTTAATCCAATACAACTTGCAAAGACTCCAAAAATTGAAAATGATGATAAAAACAATTGCCATTCACCAGTTCTTTTTAAAGTTGCTTTTGGAATTGCAACAGCCAAGATGGAAGTACTAAAGATGTTATTTGGATAAACAATCATATCCATGAAAAACCACATTGCAGCAGTAGAGACAAATTCTTTCCAATATTTTTTCCAAACCAATTTATACGGAACTTTTCTCTTGATAGCATTAGTTTTATAAGAATTTGCATGATCTAATTTCCAACGGAAATAGAAAATTGATATTGGAATTACTGCACCAATAGCAAAACATGTTCTCCAAATACCATTTAAATGATTTGGTCCCCAAATCTCATGAACAATTAAAAATACAATTGTAGCAATTGGAATACCTGCGGCAACAAAGAAATTTGTGGACATAATAAATGGAGTAACTCTATTTTTGATACTCATTTTCTCATTTGCTGTTTCAATACTTGCAGAAGCAGAAGTTGGATATTCACCACCAACACCACAACCCAAGATACCTCTCCCAATAATTAACATCCAAAATAAACGTTGTTCAGTGGATCCAGAAGCACAAGCACAAACAATAGCACCAACAATAATGAATACAGTGGTATAAATGAAAGCTTGTTTTCTACCCACACGATCTGTAATGAACCCAAAAGCAATTTGACCAATTATATTAGCCACCAAGATAGAATTTGAAACCATTGTTTTGTATTTGGTATTATATCCTTTAAAAGATTTTGATAAAACAGCATTAGCCATGGTCATAACACCCTGTTGATATCCATCACTCAAGAATGCAGCACCACAAGTAAAGATACCACCTAGCCTCTTGAAGATCCCTTCTTTTGGGACATCACCTTCTTGAGCCTCATTATCGCTGATTTGTTCAGAAGAATTACTTTTCTGAATTTCTGTAGAGTTGACTTCATATTCAACTTTTTCAATGTTATCGGTTTTTAATGTCATTTGTGAAAAATCTTCGCGAATGTGTTCTGTGATGGAGAATCAAGACCGTTTCACGAGATTTACAAGTTGACGGGCTATCTGGATCTTTTATATGTGATTTAAAAGGTATGAACGAGCTTGTAGATACATGAGATGAGGACATTGCCTTTTCCAGAGAATCATATATCTCTATCGCTACTTATTTATGAACGTGTGCTATGCTTAATTATAGCGTAAATCTGTCGTTTGTTGGGCTTTTTTCAGATCAATGCCTTGCACGTTCACTAATTATACACAAGGTATACCACGAAAGAAGTGAGAAGCGACAGTAAAGGTGTGCCATGTTTCATTTTCCAGTGTTCAGCTCACTCAATACTAATTGATTAGGCAAATTCGCGGGTACAAAAGAATGTGACAATTTTTTTTTTTTTAGCTTGATCGGACGTGATCGCCCATTGAAAACGTGTTTAGTGATGATGAGAAGGTGACAATGCTACACGTATATGGCACTGTATCAGACTATAAGTGCGATCCTATGCCTGACTAAAATACATTTCACCGTTCACATTAAATCGTCAGCTTAGACGGTCGCTTCCAGGAACCATGGTATACTAGCCTCTATTATTTGCAATCTCAACAATGACATATTCAATCTATTGTGAATTGAAGAAAAGTCTTGTGTCTACCAATGAAGTGGCTTAATGCCGGAGCACCATCAACGTGGAGCTTTTATGGTGTTCACTGCGCACATTGTTTACTGCTTTGGGTGGAAGCTAATAACCTGGCGGTGTTGACTCTATTTGGTTTCTCGTCTGACAATAACCTCAACGTTTATTTGATGAATTTATAAAGAAAATTTGAATATTCTCTTTCTTCTTTGTTTTATGGGCTTCATAAAATTGATACACTCAAGATGTTACTCAATTCAATCATTGTTGCCATACTATCCTATTTGTATTATATCAAAAGTTTCATATCTAATTCTGAGTTGATCAATCTCAACTTTGATCTTTTGTCAAGACAGGTTTTGGTTTTACCAGAAGATGATATCAATTTCAATATCTCCTCTGAAAATTTCATTCAAACCAGCTTCAGCAATTATACCTTTAATCATGGTGTTGCATCTGGTGATCCTACATTGGATTCCATCATTGTTTGGACAAGAATTACTCCTAATGAGTATTTAAAAGAAACACAATTAGTTCCAGTTGAATTTTCAATATCTGAAGATCAAAATTTTACCAAGATTTTAACAAAAGGTATCACTTTTACAAATGGGTTGATTGACTATACTGTAAAGTTGGACATCACTGGGTTAACTGCAAATCATACTTATTACTACAAGTTCAATACTCTTGGTGGTGTTCATGTTGAATCTGAAGTTGGAGAAACCAAGACTTTACCACACCCAAATCAAGAGGACAATGTTAAGTTGGCTGTTTACTCTTGTGCAAATTATGCAGGTGGTTATTACCATGCCTACAAGTTCCCAGTTTTAAAAAATTCTGTTGATTATGTTATTCATCTTGGGGATTATATTTATGAATTTGCTAACGGTGTTTATACAAATGGAACTTCATTGGGAAGAGACCATGTTCCAGAACATGAGTGTAAGACTTTACAGGATTATAGACTTCGTTATGCATCTTATAGAAGTGATGAAAATTTACAAAAATCACATTCAAAGTTCCCATGGATCTTGGTTTGGGATGATCATGAAGTTGCTGATAATTCATGGCTAAGAGGTAGTGTTGAAACAAACGGTTATGAATTTTTAAAAAGACGTGATGAAGCAACCCAGGCATATTTTGAATGGTTACCAATTAGACCACAAAAAAATCTATCCAAAATTTGGAGAAACTTCAAATTTGGTAAATTGTTTCAAATTAATATGTTGGATACAAGGCATTACTCTCGAGATATAACTGATTATTATCATAATCAAGAAATGATTAAAAATTTGGTTAATTTTGAAGATCGCACCATGCTAGGATATGATCAAGAAGAATGGTTAGAAAGAAGATTATTAGATAATGATACGGTTTGGAATTTCATTGCGAGTCAATGTGTTGTCAGAGATATTGATTTCACCTTACCAGAAACTGGTGGATTAGGATTCCCATTTGAAGAGTTCAATCAAGATGCTTGGGATGGTTATATTGCCAATAGAAATAGGATATTGAACTTTATCAAGGACAACAACTTATTAAATACCATTATTCTGAGTGGTGATTTTCATATTGCAATCACTAGCGAATTATCTTTACCAGATGGAGAATATAATATTGAGACTGGTGAAGGTACAATTGTTGTTGAGTTCACTACAAGTGCAGTTAGCTCCCCAACCACTTTCCCAAAGCATTTTGATGAGTCTCAAAGTCTTTTGATGTCAAAAGAATTAGTTGGAAATAATGATTTAATTTGGAATGATGGGTTCTGGAGAGGTTATATTGAACTAAACATTGGAATGGAAAATGTAACTACTGATTATTATGGAGTTGATATCAAAGATGCTAGTTCTAAGCAAGAAATCCACATGGCACGCTTCGTTGTCAAGAAGGATATCAGTCATATCGACAGAGAAAGCATTGAAACCAATAGTGGGGCCTTAAATGACAAATTGGGTAAATAGATTATAAAATTATGGATTTAGCACCTTCTCGTGCGAGAGCCGGGCTTATGTCATCAGTGTAATCATGTCATTTTCGAATACCTTCAGATTATTTAAAGCAACTAGGAATTCTTAATTATATTTCAGTTTGAATATAATGCGGTTCATTCAATGATGAGCTTCTTGAGTACCACTACGCGTTTCATGGTTAGTTCCAGGGTGGTTTTGGCAACCTCGTTATTAGCATCAACTGCTACTATTGCCTATTATGCTGCTTCAACAAGAACCATCGCCAGCGATTCGGGAAAAAAAAACATATTCCCTAGCTATTTGTTTGGAAACAGATTGAAACTCGCATCAATTAGTCAAGAGTCGCCGGATACAAAGTATTTTAAATTCAGACTACCAGATCATTCAATCACAGGAGTTCAACCTGGGAAGGCAGTTTTAGCTTTTGTCAACGACAATGAAAGTGGAAAGCTAAAAGTCAGACCATATTCACTATTGTACATTCCAGATGAGAAAGAGTTTTTACATCTGGCTGTGAAATTGTTGAATGGGGATGGTACAAGTGGAGCATTTCATAGATTGAAAGTTGGGGATGAAGTTACATTTAGAGGTCCATTACCTATCCATACAATTGATTACCAAAAATTATCTAAAAATGTCAATTTCATTGCTGGTGGCTCTGGTATCACCCCTGTGTTTTCCACCATTCAAAATATCTTGCTGAACCATGACCAGAACGTTTCCTTAATATATGCCAATAAGGACCAGAACGATATCCCATTGAAGAGTAAAATTGATCAATTGAAGAGAAAATATGGTGACAGGTTTCAATTGATTTACGTTGTTGACAAACAACACAACTTTGAGAACTTTGTTTCCCAAGGGAGAATCAACCCATCACTTTTGAAACAACATTTGTACTCAAAGGATGCTCAACTGTTTGTATGTGGTCCTGATGGATTAACCAAAGCTATTAAGCAAAAATATCTGAAGGAAGCTGAATTAAATATGAAGCTTTACATATTTTAATATAGTATCAGCCTGTCTTTGAATTAAAATGTAATTATTCGAATGCTATTCGACATTATAAGAAATTTCGCGAAATTCTCGGTTTTAAGTAGCTTAAATCCGATGATTAGAAACCATATTTTTTTTTGTATCTTCGTGAAAAAAAAAAGCATAAGCAACAACATCAACAACTCAAACCTCATTTCAAAGCTTTGATAAATCAATTGTCCTTTTGGGAAAAAAACAACTCAAGATGCCAGCCATTTCAAAGAAACCGGCAACAAGACCGAAGAAGTACCACTGCGATTTTGAAGGGTGTCTCAAGGCGTACTCAAGACCATGTCTATTGGAACAACACATCAGAACTCACTCAAATGAAAGACCTTTCAAATGTGGTCAATGTGGCAAGGCGTTCTTTCGTGATTCACACCTCAAAGTACATCTGTGGACCCACTCATCTGATAAACCTTTGAGGTGTGAAATTTGTTCAAAAGGCTTTGTAACAAGTCAACAGTTGGGCCGTCATGTAAAGACACACTCAATTGATGAATTTAAATGTCCATATGAATGTGATGAATCATTTCCTACAAACGATAAATTGAGTGAGCATATGTTATCAACACATATTATGAGTGATTTTGTTGATGCAAACACCCATCAAATGAAGACTGATGAAACTTTAAACATGTTAAGAGACCAGCTAGATTACTCAGGTATAAGAGGAATACCCACGTTTGAGGTCTACACTAGTCCAACACCAAAAGCTGGTGATATTGATGATGGATCGAACGGATACAAAACTGTGAGCAGTACTAGTACAGATGCCTATGATAATCTCAACCTATCTAAGGGGAAAACGTTTTGGGACAATTGGGATGATCATCATTGTAAAGAACCAAATTGTAAAGGTTACCCAAAATACAACTCTTTCCAGGATTTGATTTATCATTATGATGAATATCACAGTTTCATTCCTGAATCATTATTTGAAGCATTTGAGTCCAACCCCGAAGAATCATCAACTGGTAGGTTTTCAAATGAGTGGAATCTATAACTAAAGCTGCAATCAGTACTTCACAGCAATGTCTAGAACAAATCTGCAATGGGATTTGACTATGATGGGGTGTTACAAGCCTCATA
This sequence comes from Hansenula anomala, assembly GCF_001661255.1. Taxonomy (NCBI): domain Eukaryota; kingdom Fungi; phylum Ascomycota; class Saccharomycetes; order Phaffomycetales; family Wickerhamomycetaceae; genus Hansenula; species Hansenula anomala. The sequence continues at coordinate 15,004 of NW_017567116.1, forward strand.
ACTGCATCAGATACGCTTTTACCTTAGATCCCGAGTTAAATTATTAAAGCCGCAAAAGTGAATGAGATCAAAAGAATTTCAAGACCCTTATTTTTCTGAGCCTTGAGAAATTAATACGTATGGCTAAAGGAGAATATTTCAACACAAACACACAACACAAATGTCCAATAAATTGAAGAGGTTGCAAATCATCTGCCCCTCTACACCCCTCAAATCAAGAGATGATGGTGAGGATGAAGTTTTGAGGTTAATGGGTTCATCTATATAAACCATAGAAAAGCCATTGGTTTTCCAAAACGAATCAAACATGGCTTTGAATTATCAACACAAAATGTCAATCCAATCAATCTTACTGCTAGTTTTTGCTTGCTTGGTTATTTCACACCCTGTGATGAAAAGAGATGATTTATCATCGTCCCCAATTGTTCATGTTAAGAATGGTTCAATTCAAGGTCAAGTTATTGAACGTTTCAACCAGGATGCTTATTTAGGTATTCCATATGCTCAACCTCCATTAGGTTCTTTAAGATTTGTTAGCCCTCAATCTTTAAATCAATCTTGGTCAGATGTTAAAACTTTTGATACTTATGGACCTTCATGTTTTGCTAGTGGAAGTAACCAAAGCTCTCAATTACCTCAATCTGAGGATTGTTTGAAGTTGAATGTTGTCAAACCAAGAGGTTATGACAATTCTTCTGTAAAATTACCTGTTGCTGTTTGGATTCATGGTGGCTCTTTTATGGATGGTTCAAGTACTAGACCTTCCTATAACTTGTCATATATTGTGGAAAATTCCGTGGATATCGGTAAACCATTTATTGGTGTTTCACTCAATTATAGATTGACTGGGTTTGGATTTTTGAGATCTCGTGAAGTTGAGTACAAAGGTTATACAAATGTTGGATTACGTGATCAAATCAAGGCTATTCAATGGGTTCATGAAAATATTGAAGCTTTTGGTGGTGATCCTAATCATTTAGTTATTTGGGGTGAAAGTGCAGGTGGTTACTCTGTTGGTAAATTGTTAAACTCTGGCCAATTGGGTGATTATGTTAAAGGTGCCATTATGGAGAGTGGTACAAGTATGTTTGCAGATTATTTTGCTGATACCTTAGTTACTGCTGAAGATGATTTTGCCAAATTGTCAAATCACTTTAATTGTTCAGAAGCACCAAGCTCATTTGAATGCTTACAACATGTTGATGCTCATGAATTGAATCATGTTTTTAATGAAACCAATAAAATCATTAAAGGTGGATTTCATCAAGCTTATGTTGATGGTGATATCATTCCGAAATCAAGTTATTTATCCTTACAAGCTGGGGAATATAAAAAGATTCCATTGTTATTGGGCTCAAATTCTGATGAAGGTTACGATTTTATCAATACCACTTTGAACACAACTGAAGAATTCAAAGCGGCATTGGCTAAAGACTTTCCATATCTAACAAACTCTTCAATCGATAAATTGGATGAATTATATCCTTTAGGGGATGCGTCAGTTTCTTCTCCGTTAGATCCAACTTATAACAATACTCCAATTGAATATCCTTCATCTTATGGGAAACAAGCTCCAAGAATGAGTGTCCTTTGGGGTGATCTTTTGTTTATAGCAGGTGCTAGAAAAACTGCTGAAATATTTTCTAGAGATGGTGTTCCAGTTCATAAATATAGACATAATATTCCAGACAATGAGACTTTTAATGAACCTTTTATTGGGGCTAAACATTTCACAGAGATTGTTTACGTGTTTGATAATTCAGATGAACCTGAACATTCAACATTGGGCGAAATTATGTTTGATGATCCAAGAATTCCAAATGTTTCAAAAAGTATTTCCAAAATGTGGGCAAGTTTCATTACAGATTTAGATCCAAATTTGAATCAAGATCAATTGAACATTGATGATGTTCCAAAGTGGCCTGAATATAGAGATGGTGCTCAAAACATTGTTTTCGATATCAATGGGTTTTACTTGGAGGACGATACATGGAGAAAAGAACAATTCAAATTTATTGAATCTATTGAAGTTGAGCAATTAGAAATGAGATAGATAACTTTTTTTATAAGTGACTCTTTGATACATGATTATATATTTCATTTTTGTAAGCATGTCCCTTTTTAGTCAATCTCTTTGAAGAAAAATAATAACATTCGGGGATACCACCAACTTCTTGAATCGACTTTCCATTCAAAGCACATTTCGCAATAGCTTTTGCACTCAAGTAGACTCTAGGCATACCATGTCCAGAAAACCCAGCCACAATATAGGCATTATTCAAACCTAAAGAGTCTAATTCACCAACGTATGGAAAACGATCTTTTGAAAACCCCATTATACCTGACCATATATAGTCATTGACGGTCTTGAAATCTTTCCAAGTGGTAAAATTTTTGTTCATGTAGTTTTGGAAATAATTTTCAACATTTTTGGGAACTTTGGAATCATCAACATCATCAAAAATTTCAGAATCATCGCCGTTCGATTTGACCATCAAGACACTTGCTCCACCAACAACTACACCACCATCGGCACGGTTTATTAAATAATCACTGTCCAACATTGCGCGGGAGAATAAACCATAAGTGTTTGGAAGCTGAGGAGCGATTTCAAAAGAATTGGGTTTTATATGAGTTGCAACTCCTCGAACAGGAATAATTGCTTCCTCAAATGGTTTCAAGATGGACTTTGTGTAACCATTGGTGCAAAATATAATTTTTTCAGCAATGATTGTACCAGTTAGAGTCACCACCTTATAATTCACAGCATCTTGAACAACTTCTAAAACTGGTGTATTAGCATAAAGTTTCAAGCCTTTTTTGACACTTTTTTTCAATAAAGCTGTCATTAGTTTCCAAGGCCAAATATGAGCAGCTGGATAAGTGAAACAAATCTTTGCATCTGGAACTTTAGATAAATTAGCAACATGATCACCTTGGACTAGCTGAATACTATTTTTAACCTCATCCTTAATGTAGGGGTTTTTCAAGAGCTTTTCAAAGGCAATCAAATCATTTTCGACCCTTTTCGAGTCTCTATAAACATCACATGCTCTTGTCAAGACGAAATCACAATCAATATTTTCCTTTTCAACTAAATTTTTAATTTCATACAAATGTTCAAATTCTGAGTTGACAACTTGACCAGCAACGTATTGGCCATGTTCTTTTTCATATTCAGAATATAATCTATGGAAATATGGTTTTAAATGACCACCGTTTCTGCCTGTAGCACCTGAACAAAGGGTTCTAGCCTCTAAAAGGGTTACATCAAGACCTGGATTGTCATTCATGAGATGGAAGGCAGTTGCAGAGCCAGCATACCCTGAGCCAATGATCAATATATCAGTCCTTTCAGGAACCTTTTCAGATGACTTATAGCTTGAGAATGAATCATTTTTCTCCAGACTCAGCCAGTAAGATGGAGTTGGATTTGGAACAGGGAGGTATGACTTGGACATAATGGCTGGTGATGTTATTGGAAAATCAAACTCAACAGCGCACCATTTGGTAACATTATATAGTTGAAAACTAGTAAATCTAATTGTATCATTCTCAGCTGATTCTTGGTTTCCAGATTGTGTCTGTTTGGGCGTTGAAACACTCGAAAGAGTAACTTGGGCGAAAGTCAGAACAACAACAGTCCTTACGCTAGGCGATAGTTGAGCCTTCCTTGCTTGTGTAGTGCACAGTTCTTTCCAAAGCTCATCTCGTACAACTCAATCCCAACTGAACTAGCACCTTTCACAGGCTTTTGAAATTCAGGGCTCTTCACCCTTGATCAGTGTTCGCGAACTCGTTCTGTGGATTCTTCGTCGTCGGTTATTTGTTCGTTTTGGGCCTTGACTCCATAACTCACTTTCAAATTATACTTAAGCTGTCCAAAAAGCTCATCAAAATGTGCTACAAGTTGTACCACCAAAATGCTCTTTGCCTCTCTTATTGTGACCTGCTTTAGCTTGCTAGCTGCTGGCTCACCACTGCAGTTCCCATTGTTATCTGAACTCTATCAATATTCTCCAGACCATGATCTCTCAAAACCAAAAATTGATCAATTGTTTGAGCTTCATAAGCTATTGGTGCAAATCCCGTCGGTTTCTTATAGTGAATATGAAGTTTCCACTAAATTAGCCGATTACCTCAGATCTCATCAATTGAGTGTTGATCTTCAAAGAGTTGCTGAGAACAGATACAATGTATTTGCTTATAAGGGTTATCAAAATGACACAAAAGTGCTTTTAACAAGTCACATCGATACTGTACCTCCATTTTTCCCTTATAAAATTTCAAAATATGGGAAAAGAATTTATGGGCGTGGATCTACTGACGCTAAAGGATCTGTTGCTGCACAAGTTATTTCATTCCTAGATCTACTTGAAAATGGTGATATTAAAGAAGGGGACTTATCTTTGTTATTTGTTGTTGGTGAAGAAAATGGTGGTCATGGTATGCAATATGTAAATTCAAATATTGATTACCACTGGGAAACCGTTATATTTGGTGAACCTACTGAAAACAAATTAGGTGTTGGTCATAAAGGTGGTTATGGTGGTGTCTTGAATGTCACTGGACTTGCTTCTCACTCTGGCTATCCAGAATTGGGGATCAATGCAAATACTATTCTTGTTGAATTTTTATCAACCTTGTTGAGCCAAAAGTTACCTTTCGATGATTTATTAGGTAATTCAAGCTTGAATATTGGAGAAATAAATGGAGGTGTTGCTGCAAATGTCATTCCAGATCATGCACAAGCTATTCTTTCATTTAGAGTTGCTTCTCATTTGAAATTTTTCCAAGATTTGATACCTGGTTTGATCAAAGAAAGTAAATATAGAGATAGAATTGAATTCTTCTCAACTATTGGCAAAGGACGTGGCCCTGTTTTCTTTGATTATAAAATTGATGGGTTTGAATCGATTGTCTTGGGTTATGGAACTGACGCTTTTTCACTTTCTAGGAAACAATTAAAAAATAAGATTCTTTACGGTCCAGGTTCAATTCATGTTGCGCATGGGGCAAATGAATTCGTCTCAACAGATGATCTTATAAAAGCTGTGGAAGACTACAAAAAATTAGTAAAATATGGATTGAAATAACTGTATAATATTAATTTTTCAACTCGTTGATATTATGTGTTATGGATTCCACACTACTATTTTGATCTTGAAGCTTTTCTTTTGCACCTTCAGGTATTTCATCACCTTTTGATGTGTTGTATAAAACAATACCATTATCATAAGAATGCTCGCGTTCTTCTTTTTTATAGACCCATAATAACCAGAACGATGCAATAATCATAGTGAATGCAAAAACACCTGTAACTGTGTAGCCAACTAAATAACGAGGAGCATCAACTGTAGGCCAAATCAATCTGTTTATCCAAATAGTTGTGGATTGTGCAACAGCAAATTGGAAAACAAAAATAATTGCACGATCTTGAGGATCATGTCTCAATATATCATTGATCCAACTATATCTTACACTGGCAGTTGACCATCCAGCATATTGAACCATGAAAGCAAACCATTTGGCGCTTCCAGGTACATTCCAAGTGGCTAATATAACATTTCCAATAACGTTTAACACTTGTGATAATACAATAGCACCATATCTTGATCTGAAAACATCAGCCCCTCCACAAAACACTAACACTAATATGAACCCGATACCGGCTGAAGTTGCACTCAAATCATTGATTTTGGGAGTAGAATACCTATTCAATGCTTTCAACCACAATATAAACCCATTACCTTGAGTATTTGATCCATTCCAACCAGAAACATCAAAAATTGTTAAACCCCAAATTTTCCAATTACTTAAAATTCTTTTCCAAAGTTTTTTACTAAAGAACCCATCCAATTTTTGTTTATGAGATGGAGCAGCAATGTTGGCTTCTTTTAATCTCCGTCTTGCTAACCTAATCTCATCATCTGTTAACCAAATTGAGTAACAATTATATGGTGACCCTGGCAATATGAAAAATCCAGCAATACCAACAACTATTGTGATTATACCATCAACTACAAACAACCATCTCCAGCCAGCTAATCCACCATTACCATTGAAATTTTTGTAAATAGAAGCTTGGAAGAGTCCAGAACTAATAGCACCAAGCATATTTCCAAAATAATAAATACCGGCTCTTCTTGATATTTCTTGAGGTTTATACCAAGATCCAAATATGTAATGAGCTTTTTTTAAAAAGTTAGTATAAAGACGTGATAATAACAACATGATACTCACCTGCTGGATAAAACCCTGCTTCTAGCGCACCAACGAAAAACCTCAACACTTGCAATTGTGGAACTGTATTGACAGCATGTAAACCAATAGTGAAAATACCCCAACAGAGATCTAGTCCAGGGACAAGGTAATGAGTGGAGACTCTAGGGAACAAATACATGAATGGAAATTGTAAGACAACAAGACCCACATTGAAGGCCGTGGTGGTATTGATCAAATCATTACCTTTCATACCGATATCATTCTTCAATCCAGAAACATAAGCATTTGACACATTTGATTGATCTAAGGATTTAACCCAAAATACCACAAGGACATAAAACGCAATCAAGAAATCTAATTTGATTAATAATTTCTTTTCTTCCTTGGAAGTCCCTTCTTCAAACCAGTAATACCATTTGTGTCTGCTTCTTTCATATTTGTTCAATCTATATTCATATTCATCGAAAAACTTCCACCAAGGTCTGTTAGATTCATCTCGATATTCCAAAATTTTAACATCAGTGGATGCCTTTTCATGATGTGTCTTTGATTCATCTAAATATTCAACATTATTTTCAAAATCATTATCATCAATATCCCTGTAATGGGGGATATATTTCCAAATAGCTGAAGTACCCATTCTTCCAAGAAATTACAGCACTGAAATAACAATAATAAAGAACATGCTTGGGTAAAAAAAAAAGCTTTTGTACTTGAGCTATTGTTGTCAGCTTGTCAACTGTGGATACTCTTATTCACCGGTTGAAAAGTCCGATTTAGAATAAGAAGCCACTGATCAAAACGCCATAGTAAAGAAACACCAAAAAAAAACGTTTGATACGTTTATAAAAAAAAGTTAACAACATCACAAAGCTTATCTTTGTTGACTGTAGTTTTTCATTCCCAATCCAGATGTATATATCTGTGGTGGCTGAAGATTATTGCAATAAGCTACCTTCGGCTCAACTGTGGTTGAATTATCAGCCTATGATAATAACTGAGTATAAGAAGCTGTTGATCTCTCTTTGATCCCAATGCACTTGCCAATTTTCAACACAATTATCAAGATCTCATCATGTCCAGAGAGGTCAAGACAGAAGTCAGCCATAATCTTGAATCAATCCATGACTCACTCGATCTAGAAGATGCCATTCCCACCACCATTCCTTTCAAAAAATCACTGAAGCTGTTCTTCTCCACCAAGTCTCCAGAGAAGGAACCACGCTCAAAGTTCTTCTTCTGGTCACCTCCAGGCCAAACCAAGTTCGAAAAGAAGCTGGTGTTCAAGCTGGACACCGCCATTCTGAGCTACGTGTGTCTCTCGTACTTCATCCGGTACCTGGACGCCACCAACATTGCCAGCGCATACGTGACTGGGATGAAAGAGGACCTCAGCATCACTGGGGAGCAGTATGTTTGGCTGGGTCAATTGTTTTCCAGTGCCTATTGCTTCTCGGGTTTTTTCGCCACCATCGTCCTCACCAGGGTCAGGTTTTCGCGAATGCTGCCTGTGCTCGAGATCTTTTGGGGCATAATGACTCTGGCCATCTACAAGAGTGAGAACTTCAAGACCGTTGCTGTGCTCAGGTTCTTCCAGGGTCTGGCCGAAGGTGCTGCCTGGCCCTCTATTCATTACATACTGGGGAGCTGGTACACCAAGCGTGAGCTGGGGAAAAGAGTGTCCATCTTCACTGCGAGTGGTATTGCTGGGGTCTTATTGTCTGGGTTGATTCAATCAGGTTTACAAAGAAATTTGAATGGACGTCATGGTTTAGCAGGTTGGAGATGGCTTTTCATTGTGGATGCTTGCTTAACTTTTCCTGTGGCCTTTCTTGGGTTCTTTATATTCCCAGATTCTCCTGAAAATGCAAAAGTGAAATTTTATCTTTCTGAGGAGGAAATTCAATTTGCAAAAAATCGTATCAAAGTCAATGGTAAAGATAGAGTTGATAATTTGGATTTTTCAACTTTTAAGAGAGTGTTTACGGGCTATCAATGGTATTTATTTGTTCTATGCTGGATCTTTTGGGGGTTTGCAGGTCAACTTTCAAATTATATGGGGATTGTCTTGAAGGCTTTGGGCTATAACGTTTACGACAGAAATAATATTCCAAGTGGTATTAGTGGTGTTGGTATTGTTTTGGCTATTGCAACAGGTTTTGCAGTTGATATCATTGGAGCAAGAATCCATGTGGCACTTTCTTTGACCACTATCTGGATTGTTGGACTTGCAATAATAAAAGCCTGGGATGTTCCTCGCGGTGCTTTAATTTTTGGCTATATGTGTCTTGGTGCTTATACAGCTGTCAGTCCAGTTATTGTTGGTTGGTGTAATGAATTATGCAAAGAAGATAACCAACTTAGAGCTGCCACTATAGGTTCCTTAAATTTATTCTCTGGTTTGTTGGGAATTCCGTTCAGTATTGAGCTCTTGAACACAGATTATGCTCCAAAATATACCAGAGCTGTTACAGCTAGTTTGATCCTGGCTGTCATGCTATTTTTCTACTTTTTCCTTGTGCTTGCTTTCGATAGATATCAGGGTAGAAAGAGAGATTACATTAAGTCTACTACTAGCTCTGATGCGAAGTCGGCAGCTTGATGGTAATTAATTGATATGATATTAATATAATTTGAAAACTATTCTACCAGATAATCAAATTATAAATTTGGGTGCTCTAATGACGTACTAGCGCTTAATTTCGATATATATTCGTATAATTATTAATTAAATATAAATATGGCTCGAATATAATTATAATCATACAGCTAGCTGTTATAATATTTTAATTTTTTAATGTTATAAATGTATTTAAAAATTATAGCTCCAAAATATTTATAATCTCCGCATATAATATTATTGAGCAGTACGTCAGCTAAATATTGTAAGTTTATAATGTTTGTAACCGCTAGCTTATATATTTTTTGGCCTGGGTTGATATGGTATAGCTAGCTGCAGTGATAGTTTCCGCAGTACGTCTGGCATTCTAGTCGACGTCAAGAAAAAATTGGTTCAGCTGACCCCTGAGCTGAAATTATGCCACCGAAAATACTGGTTAGATTAAGTCTCAATGACTGGTACGTGTTCATTTTATATGAGCCTGGAATATACACTAGTAGAAAGTTGAAACACCTGAAACAATTTTCACGTATAAGTAAAGAAAATCCACGATTGTACGTCTATGATTCAGTACGCGCATCGAAAACCCTGCAGCTTGAATATCATCTATTTAGCCAGCTCAGCCACATGGGAGGCTAATTAACTTGGATTCATGTAGAATTCTTTTGGCTCAACATCTTGGTTCCACACACCACACCCATAGTAATTAATAATTGTGTAGGCTGTATATTATTAGTGCCTCCGTTTATGCCAAGTTCTGACGGGCATTTATCAAAGATGCCGATATGCATACTCTAACTCCATCTGTGAAATTACTTAAGCACCAACCAGTAAAGCCATTTGAAACTGGTATAGTATTTCCTTTGAGTTCCAGGAACGAAGATTAGGATGAATTGCAACTCATGGTTCTCGTAAGGAGCGTGTACACTAGTGATACACCTAGTTGAGATCAATTGTGTATCATGAGATGATGGTAATTTGGCGATTTTCTATACATATTCAACGAAACATGTACATCGACAAAGGTGTATTCCGCTTACAATCGATGTTGGATGTACTACAGATGCTAGTCAATTTATGTTTTAACTGATAAACATAGGGTATAAATCTTGTTGGCTAGATCTGCTTTCAATAACCATCCAACATTCCCAAACTAGACCCACTTGCTCATTTCAAAGATTATATATAAATGGCAGTTATACTCCAGTTCTTCAAAAAAGAATTATAAAGTCGAAACTTGATACACCAAATTAACAGTTAATATGGTCGCAATCACTAAACTTGCATTCATTTCAGCCAGTTTATACTCTCAATTCATTCTATCTGCCCCGGTCAACCAAACCAGTATTCCAGAAAATGGAAGCAAACTTTCAATTGATGATATTCTTGGAGTTGGATCAATTGATTTAGAGCAATTCTCAGTGAATGAAACTACTGGTTTGGATTATGGTGAAATTCGTCATGATGGTTCTTCATTGCCTAAGAGAGAAGATGCACATGTTTGTTTAGCCAAGAAAAACCTCAAGGATTGTGTCAGTGGTGGTAATGATATTAGATCTGTTGGTGATGGTATTGCTACTGTGATTTCTTCAAGAGATGGTATTTGTGGTAATACAGGTATTCAATCTGTCCCTGGTGTCACCGGTGATATCTATATGAAATATCAATCCACAGGTAAAGGCTGTCATACTACAGCAAAACCAAGAACTATTAGTGGAGCCATTAAAAAATGGATCAGTACTCAAAGTGAAGGTCAAGTTTGCAAAAGTCAATGCATTAAAATTACTCACGGTGGATATTGGACTGGTTATGTTGCTTTTGGTAACAATAAAGATGCTGTTAAGGACGTCAAATGTGACTCAAGCATCGGTCGTGTTTCTCGTTGCTCCAAAGGTGGTGTTAACCAGAACTGATTTATGGTCAAACAGTGTATAAATCTATGTATATGCTATTATCCCACAATGTTGAACTGACTTTGTTGTGTAAAACTTTTCGCGTATTTTTTTTTTTGCAAAACACATTCGCGAATGAAAGGGAAAAAGGTTCGAAGTTTTCGAATCTATTTCTTTTCAAAAAAACACTCACGACACATGGGTTTTACAACTGTGAGGATCTTGGAAATGTTGGATGGTTACCTTTGCTGGGCTAGGAATATCATCCCAAGTTTTATTTTGCGGGCTCGGGTTATAAGCACAGATGAACATGATCTCATACCTGTGACTTGAAGGATCTAGCGAAAAAAATTTTGATCAACCTTTGATTGATTTTCAAAGGATCTCACTTATTTTGATTCGTTTGGGTATGGTAAATGTGCTAACTAGAACAATTGCACATCTTGTTAAAGAAGATCAGGATATAGACGGTATTCATGAATTGAATCACAAGTATAAAGATGCTCACTTTTCACTCAACTCTTCAAAATCCAGATATGCCTTTTATTCCATAAAATCAAACTTTCAAGTCGAGAAAAATTAACAATGGTTCTTTTATCCAAAATCACACTCATTCAATCTATTGCTTCATTGGTTTTAACTGCTCCAGTTTCAAATACCAACACTACTGGAAATGCTTTGGGTAAAAGTAAACTTGGATCATCACCTTTCAGCTTTGGAAGTGTTGATTTAGACAAATTTTCAGCTAATTCTACTGATGCATTCTTCTTTGGAGAAGTTTCACCAGGCTCAAAAGAAGTCAAAAGAGAAGATGTGAAAGCTTGTTACACAGCAGGTGATAGAGCTGATGACTGTATGGTTAGTGTTGCTGCTGTTTTGAACACCGCAGCAAGCTTTGCTGATTTGATTTTTAAAGCTAAAGGAGGTTGTAAAGGTACCAATGGCCATGTTGAAGAAATTGATGCTGATGGACGTCAAGTTTACTTGAAATATGAAGCTGCAGGCGAAAGTTGCAAAACTACTGCACGTCGTTCTACTATTGAAGGGGCTGTTGAAAAATGGATTAACAAACAAAATGATGGTAAAATTTGTCAGTTCCAATGTATTGAGTTGTCTCATGGTGGTCATTGGAGAGGTTATGTTGGTTTTGGTACAAACCAAAATGCGGTCAAGTATACCAAATGTGACTCAAGTACTGGTGGATATGCTTATGCTTGTGAAAAGGGTGGTGTTAATGATCGTTCGAAAAGAAGTGCTATCATTGACTTGATCTAGTTTAATAATATTTAAAATGCAAGTTTGTTCTTGTCGATAATATATTTGTAGCTGGTGAAACCCCCTGTCACCGTTGACAAAGCCAAGACGAGATCTTACAATATTTCGAACGGACATTAGCTAAAAAATGCACGATCTTGATAGAGTTATGATTATATCAAAAACTAACCCTGATAGACCTCAAAACAATTTTTACCCAAATAGAAGCTATTATCGTAAAAAGTGATTTACAAGATGCACATACAGTGTTTGATCCAAAGTTGTGTAGACCTTTTGGGTTGCAACATGGGTGCACATGTTATACTACAAATTGGAATCTATTCATGATTAGAGCTGGGAATAAAAGGGATGCAATAGCTTTTTCTCTTTTAACACAAACAGTACAATTACAATGATTTTCATAAGTGCTTGTGAGGCTATGAGTATATCATTGTACCATCTGATTTCATCAAGCACCATTTTCATCGGAATTTTGTACCTGGTTATTTGATATCGTTTTACTGGAAGCCATATTAAAAATTTCAATGCGAAACCAAGTTATAAAACTATAAATTGAGTCAAAAATCCATTCTAAAGCTTTTGTATATTTAGTTTCCCGAATACTAATTTCCAACAACTCAAAGATGTTCAAGATATTATTCCAACTATTAGCTATTTCAGCAGCTTTCGTTCTTACAGCACCAGTCAACAATTCAACTACTGGGATTTCCAAGCTCAACTCACAGCAATACAATGTTGTTCCATTTGGTCATGTTGACTTGGACGATTATCTTTCAAACTCAACAACTTTTGCTAACCACACCTATTTGAGTGCACCAGGTTCTCAAAATGGTTTAGAACGTCGTGGTAGTGTTCATGCTTGTCAGGGCAGTTTTACCAAAAAGCTATGTATCACTGGGTCAAATGCTGCTAACCTTGTTGGTGCTCTTTGTCATTCAATCAGTGTCGCCTTGGAAATTCAAAGTGGGAATCATAACTGTGCTGATACTGGAGTTCATTCTGTCAGTGACCAGACTCAAGGAACCGTCTATTACAAGTACAAGACCACTGGGAAAGGATGCACTACTACTGCTGAACCAGGGACCATTGAAGGGGCTCTTCACAAGTTCATTAAAGAGAAAAACCAGGACAAGATTTGTGATTTCGTGTGTATCAGGTTGACCCATGGGGGTAACTGGAGTGGGTATGTTGGATTGGGAACTAGCCAGGACGCTGTCAAGTACTCACGCTGTGACCATGAGATTGGCTCGTGGAGTGCCTGTGTTAACGGTGACAAAGGCGACCGTTGAAGCTAAATGTTATAGATTCAAATTCAAATTGTTTATTTGTAGTTCGCGAAGCCGTTTATGTCCGTTCTATTTTCCGAATGATTAAAAGCTTCTTTGTAATCGCTTCAGCTACAAAGCTCGCAGATCTCGAGAACTGGTATAAAGCGATGGATGGATCCCCTGAGAATTATCAATGATTTGTTGAAATGCCTGTCCATTGAGAAAGAGTATGAGTGCTGGTGATTGGAAGCAAATTGCAAAGGCAAAGAAAGAATCTGTTGACAAGTTGATCCCTAAAGAATGGAGGCTACCGGAAGATATAAAATTGACATACAATGAAACTACCCCAGTTAGTGTCATTGGCTTGCACAAGACTTTTGGGATATTGAATGACAAAGAAGTTGAGATTACTGAAGGATACACTGCTAATGAATTGTTGAAGCATATTGCTGATAAAAAATTCACCTCATTAGAAGTTGCAACTGCTTTTTGTAAAAGGGCAGCCATTTCAACCCAATTGACAAATTGCTGTACCGAGTTATTGTTTCAAGAAACTTTAGCTAGGGCTAAATGGCTTGATGATTATCTTGAAGAGAACGGGAATACTATTGGTCCCTTACATGGTTTACCAATCTCAATCAAGGATGCGTTAAATATTAAAGGGTTTGACTCCACTGCTGGTTATGTTTCATTTATTGGCAACAGGAAGGATATCAACGAGGATGCTGCTATCGTTAAATTGCTTTTCGAGCTTGGTGCTATCGTCCATGTAAAGACAAACATCCCAACAACAATGATGTCTGCTGATTCTGAAAATAACATTTTTGGAAGAACTTTGAATCCATTGAATTTGACTTTGACAGCTGGTGGAAGTTCTGGGGGTGAAGCAAGTTTGATTAAACAAAGAGGTTCATTGATTGGTATTGGAACTGATATTGGTGGCTCCCTTCGTATTCCAGCTGTATGTTGTGGTGTCTATGGGTTTAGACCAAGTAATTTTAGATATCCACAAGAAGGCCAAGTTGAAAAGGAAAGAATAAATTATTCCACTCCGGTAGTTGCTGTTACTGGTCCAATGGCCTTTGATCTGGAAAGTTTGAATCAAATGATGAAATTGGTTTTGAGTAATCCCAATGCTCCCAAATATGACCCAACTTTCCTGGATTTACCTTGGAATAATAATCTAGTATTACCTCAAAAGATAAGAGTTGGTGTTGTGTTAGAGTGTGATTCTGTTCCTTTACAACCACCAATGAAAAGAATCATTAAGGAAGCGGTGAAAAAGCTTGCTGATTCTTCATCGTTTGAAATTGTCTACTTGCAAGATTTTCCTTCTTTTGAATATTGTTGGGGTTTATTATATGGTTACATGACGTCTGATCCAAAGAAAGAAATTATGACAAACTTGACAAAATCCGGTGAGGAAATTATTAAATCATTACTTTTATTATTTGAAGGTAATAAATCTTTCAAGACACCAATTACTTTTGAAGATTTCTATGAACTGGGTGAGTCAAGAAGTCAAGTTAAAAAACATTGGTTGAGACTTATCAATGATGAGAACTTGGATATTATTTTGTCGCCAGGTAGTTCACATACTGCCCCAAAACATGATACTTATGGTAACTCTCCATACACTGGGATGTGGAATCTGGTTGATTTCCCATCGCTTATTATCCCATTTGGTAAAGCCGATGCAAGTATTGATTTGGACGATAAGTCGATCAAATACTGCTACGGAACGCTACAGAATTATGATAAAGATGTACATGAGGGAAGTCCAGGTCATATTCAGCTGTGCTACAAGACATTGAAAGACGAAAATGTATTGAGAATTGGTGAAATTGCTGACAGAGTATTGAATGAGCCCAGGGGCTAGAACAATCTAAGAATTCAACAACTTTTGGAAGCATCTAATCGCAAATTGCTATACTCCTCATTGCAAACTTCAATTTCATTCGTTATCAGTAATATATATGCCACTACTCTACAATTAAACACAGCTAACAAGTTTATTGTCAAGAGCCTTACCGCGAATTGAAATTCGCGAAGTCCTTGTATTTCCGCGGATGTGATCTTTTCAAAAACTAAACCCGAATTACAACTTCCTACAAATTACAAACAATTGTACCATTGTAAGAGGATGCTGATGTTTGTATTACCTATGCTACACATCTTTCATATTTATTTCTCCGTTGAGGAGAGTTCCCCCTTCCCCGTCTTATCTGTTTTTTTGACTCTGGTACAAGTGCTTTGAATCTGTTGAGCTTTTATCGGCTAACATTTAGGTCAGGACCAATTAACCAAAAGCTATAAATGGAGAAGACAATCCCTTGATTATAAGATATCGTGCTTCTTCCAGTAAATCAAAAAAGATACTTACAAATATGAGTACTGGTGATTGGAAGCAAATTGCAAAGGCAAAGAAAGAATCTGTTGACAAGCTGATCCCTAAAGAATGGAGGCTACCAGATGATATAAAGTCAAAATACAATGAAACTACCCCAGTTAGCGTCATTGGCTTGCATAAAACATTTGGGATATTAAATGACAAAGAAGTTGAGATTACTGAAGCATACACTGCTAATGAATTGTTGAAGCATATTGCTGATAAAAAATTCACCTCATTAGAAGTTGCAACTGCTTTTTGTAAAAGGGCAGCCATTTCAACCCAATTGACAAATTGCTGTACCGAGTTATTGTTTCAAGAGGCTTTAGCTAGGGCTAAATGGCTTGATGAATATCTTGAAGAGAATGGGAAAACTGTTGGCCCCTTACATGGCTTACCAATCTCTGTTAAAGATGCAATGAACATTAAAGGTTTTGATTCCACTATTGGGTATGTTTCATTTATTGGGAATAAAAAGGATATCAAAGAAGATGCAGCTCTTGTCAAGATCCTCTTGGAATTAGGTGCTGTCATCCATGTTAAGACAAACATCCCAACAACAATGATGTCTGCTGATTCTGAAAATAACATTTTTGGAAGAACTTTGAATCCATTGAATTTGACTTTGACAGCTGGTGGAAGTTCTGGGGGTGAAGCAAGTTTGATTAAACAAAGAGGTTCATTGGTTGGTATTGGTACAGATATTGGAGGCTCTGCTCGTATTCCTTCTTTATGCTGTGGTGTTTATGGGTTCAGAACAAGTAATTTCAGATATCCTCAAGAGGGAAAAGTTTTGAAGAGCAGAAACAACTACTCAAGTCCAGTTTCCGCTATTGTTGGTCCAATGGCTTATGATTTTGAAAACTTGAATCAAATGATGGATTTAGTTTTGAATTACCCAAAGGCTTCAAAATATGACCCAGACCTTATTGCTATCCCTTGGAATAATAATCTTTCATTACCTAAAAAGATTAGAGTCGGTGTTATCTTGGAGTGTGGTTCTGTCCCATTAAATCCACCAATGGAAAGAATCATCAGAGATGCAGTTGATAAACTTTCTAAATCACCTTTAATTGAAATCGTTAACTTGACTGATTTCCCTTCTTTCCAATATGGTTGGGAGTTGTTGCATGGATATTTTACATCTGATCCAAAGAGTGAAATCATAACAAATCTAACTAAATCTGGTGAAAAAATGATAAAATCTTTAATTTTTTTAGTTGAGGCTAATAATTCTTTTAAAACTCCTAAAGCATTTGAGGATTTTTATGAATTGGGTGAAGCAAGATATCAAGTTAAAAGACATTGGCTGAAGATAATCAATGATATGAGTTTAGATATCATATTATGTCCAGGTGCTTCACATACTGCTCCAAAGCATGATACGTTTGGTAATTGCCCTTACACAGGTATGTGGAATCTTGTTGATTTTCCTTCACTTATTATTCCTTTTGGTAAAGTGGATAAAGATATTGATTTGGATGATCCATCAATTAAATATTGTGAAGGAACTCTACAAACTTATGATAAAGATGTACATCATGGAAGTCCAGGCCACATTCAACTAGTCTATAGAACATTACAAGATGAGAATGTTTTGAAAGTTGGTGAGATCATTGACAGGGTTTTGAATAAATCATGAGAAATCTTCAACTAGTTTGTCTTTATCAGTATCTAGTTTATAACCTTTTATGTTATCTTTTTATTCCTAAATATTATTCAAAAATTGATATGATCAGTCGTGTAAAATACTCCTCGATGGATATTGGCGCCATTCTACATCTTTGTAATTTTATTCATAACATAAATAATTCATTTTCGTATTCTTAATTTGAATATTTAAACCAGTTAAAGATCCATCAAAGCTGTTTTCATTAAAATTATTAATCCAATTTGATTCTAACAGCTTTAACTTGGGTATAGTTATCCAAAGCTTCAGTACCCAATTCTCTACCAATACCAGATTGTTTGAAACCACCAAATGGAACTTGATGATGGAAATCATTGTAAGTATTAATCCAGATGGTACCAGCTTCAATTCTGTTTGAAACATCAATAGCAGTGTTCAAGTTGGTAGTATGAATACCAGCAGCTAAACCATATGAAGAATTGTTAGCCTTTTCAACAATTTCATCAACAGTTGAGAATTTAGTGATTGTAACAACAGGACCGAAAATTTCTTCTTTAACAATTCTAAAAGATTCTTCAACGTCAGCGAAAACTGTTGGTTTAACAAAGAAACCTTTAGTGCCTAATCTTTCACCACCAGTGATAACTCTAGCACCTTCTTCTTTACCTAATTTAACATATTGTAAAATTTTGTCAATTTGATTTTGGGAAGTTTGAGCACCTTGGAAAGTATCTTCTTGGAATGGATCACCAACTTTAACAGCTTCAGCAGCAGTCTTGAATTCGTTCAATAATTCTTCATAGATACCTTCTTGGACATATAATCTTGAACCTGCGCAACAAACTTCACCAGAGTTGTAGTAAATACCTAAAATGATGTTTTGAACAGTTTTGGAGACATCAGCATCGTTGAAAACAATGTTTGGTGATTTACCACCCAATTCCAAAGTGACTTTTTTCAAGTTAGAATCAGCAGCAGCTTTCAAAATATGACGACCAGTAGCAGTAGAACCGGTAAATGCAACTTTTTTAATTTTATCATGAGTAGCAATGGCTTCACCAACAATCTTACCAAAACCAGAAACAATGTTTAAAACACCAGCTGGGATACCAGCTTGTTCAACATATTGAGAGACATAAAGAGCAGATAAAGGAGTAGATTCAGCAGATTTCAAGACAATGGTGTTACCAGTAGCTAAGGCAGGACCAACTTTCCATGACCACATTAATAATGGGAAATTCCATGGGATGATTTGACCAACAACACCAATTGGTTCTCTTCTAGTGTAAGAGAAATGACCATCACCAGAGTTAATAGTACGACCATCAACTTTATCGGCCCAACCAGCACAAGATCTTAGATAATTGACAGCAAGAGCGACATCACCACGAGCAGATGAGATGGCTTTACCATTATCCAAAGATTCAATAGAAGCAATGGTTTCAGCATCTTGTTCAATCAAATCAGCCAATTTGTTGATAGCATTACCTCTAACTAAAGGATCAACACGAGACCAAACACCAGATTTAAAGGCCTTTTCAGCAACTTCAACGGCGTGGTTAACATCATCTTCGCGACCTTCATAGATATGAGTAATTTCATCTTCAGTAGCTGGGTTTATAACTTCAAAAGTTTTCCCTTGTCTTGAAGGGACAAACTTGTTGTCAATAAATAACCCAGTTGGTTGGTTATAAGACTTCCCATTTGGCAAGTTGACATTGACAGAAAGAGGAAGTTTTGAAGAGTAGAATCTAGTGAAAAGGATGGAAGCCTGAGCGGCAGAGGCTTTAGAAGCCAATCTTTTTGTAGTTGTTGAGGTGATCATCCTGGCTTGAATAATTTTAGGGATTGAGCACAAAGGAGAAAACATTCGAGGATGGGAGATGGGTTTATATAGAGGCTCTGGCGACCCCACAATTGGCCAACAAATTGCAATTCCCACGAGATGGCCATACTAAAACAGGTGCTAAACTCCTTTCCACCTTTCCTGAATGTCATCGTTCAAGTGTCGCTTACTCCACTTCCATAAGAAATATGTGCCACTTGGAAAAAGGCTCAAGGATAAGAATATCATGATCAATTAAGCTATATCATGGTCGCGAATTAAGCATTATAGTACCATTGGAGTATCAGAGATTAAAGATTAAAGACGTAATTGGTTTCTAATCAAGTGCCTTTAGCCAATTGAGCCATCCATACCTTATACCACACATGGCTGAACCCATTCCTTTAGCCTACGCTTGCCCCATTCACAGATCAATAACGCAGCGAACACTCCCCGGACTCCCTCTGTTCCAATCTGCGGCAATCGGACTCCCTTGTTGTAGAAAGATTATGTAATGTCAATGAGTATCACGTGAATCGTGCTAAGATCACGTGAACAGACACAACAAGCCCTATTACTACAACTATTCTAAAACAAAATCAACAAATTCAATATTCTAATATACATCTATGCAAATACGAGTCATTAACAATCATTAATTCACACTATTGGTGTCCTTGGCCTTAAGAACTGAAGACCCATGACTTTCTCCTTCATCAAGCTCAACAGTTTGATGTTCAGCTTGAACTTCACGAACATATGATTGATATTCATCAATTGGGATTTTTTTAATCTCTTTTCTCCAGAATCCATCCTCCGCCACAATTTCTTCAATGTATAATTTATAACCGAAAGCTTTTGGTAAAATCTTGGCCCAGAAAATCCAATAAACAAATCCAATAAAGAAAATACCCCATGTAGTAACACAATGAACATAATATGGTAAATCTTTATAAACTGATTGATCACCAGTTGGTGGAACATATGGTGCAACAATTAAATATAATGAACTTAATCCGAAAAAGATAGTAACTGGAACTGATGCTTTTAATGGAGGTTCCCATTTCAATTCACCTTTATGGGCTTTATAATTAACCCATAATAAACCAACTGCAACCAAGAAATTTATAACATTTAATGGATAAGAAATCAAATTCATAATGAAATTATAAGCATCACCTGGTGGAGGAGCTAAAATTGTAATAATACAAACAATCCAATGTTGCATTAAACCAACAAGTGGTGAATTAAAAGGTCTTGAACTTGCAAAAAATTTTGGAAATGGTAAAATACCTTCACGACCCAATTGAGTAATGATACGACCTTGAGAGAAAATAACACTCATAACATTACCTAATGCACTTAGAGCAACAAAGACTGATGAAGCTTTTTTAGCATTATCACCAAATGCAATTTGGAAGAAATCAGCAGCTAAAATAGTTGATGAAGTTTTCAACAATTCTTTTGGAACAATAGCAAAATATGCAATATTAACAAATAAATAAATAATGGCCACAATGATTAAAGCTGATGGTGCAGCAAATTTTAATGTTTTAACAGGATTTCTAACTTCACCTAAAGCATAATTAACATTTGAATAACCAATAAATGACCAAATAACATTATATAATGCATTAACAACACCATAAGCACTTGCATCCTTGGTACCTTCAAATGAATTATGGAAATTATCAGTTTTTTTCCAACCACCAAGGGCAACCCAACCTGTAACGGTAATAAATAAAATAACACCAATTTTGAAAACACCTAAAACATTTTGAATATAAGCACCCACTTTAATATTTGTTGAATGGACAATAAATGCAAAAGTAATAGCTGCAACACCAATACCACGTTCACCCCATCTTGTTGGTTCTTTACCAGCTGCAGTTAAAATATATTGACCAAAGATAATTGAGTTACCAGCTGCCCAACCTAATAAAAATGCATAAGCAGCATACATTGCAGTAATTAAGAATTTTGGTTTTGAATAGACAAATTCCAAATAATTCTTCTCACCACCATTTCTTGGGATTGCAGATCCAAATTCCATATAAACATATAACCCAGCTAAAGCAATAATAGCACCAATAACCCACATGATTAAAGCTAAACCAACTGAACCACCACATAAATTATAAATAGTTGCAGGAGTTGCAAAGATACCAGTACCAATCATACGATTACAGACTAACCCAATTGCTGTAATGTAACCGATATCTTTGTAACCTTTATCCAAAGGCTTAGCATAAGCTTCATCAGTGGAATTCAAATCTGAAGCATTTGGTTCCACTATATCAATTGTATCTAATTTACCCATTGTTAGTTGATTGGAATGAATGAATGAATGAGTGGTAAAGAGAAAGAAATCAGAGAAGTTTTTATACGAGTTTAAATGGAAAATATTTTAATGATGTTCAAATAGCCACAGTTTTGTTCATTATAACGACTCATCGAAACTTTGTGCAAGATGAAAAATTTTCGAGATGTTGATATTGGCTATTGCCGTTTCTTTTTCTCTAACGGCATCTAGGGCACCATGCATCTGTCAAGGGTCTGTAGGCATTTGAAGAGGTATTCTTATGGTGGTTATGGAAGTGTATGTTCTTGTGTTTGTGTTTGGCTGTTTAAAAGATGATAACCTCCACAAATGATGAATCCATTATCTTTATATCTGCGTTGTACTGAGTGTGCTTGGTTTGTACTGCTCATTCGTTGAAATTGTGTCAAGTTTATTGCCACTCAGCGACACGGAAAAAAGAAATTTCTGTGGTGATTAGGTAAGGATTAGATAATAGTCACGTGAATAATAAATTACGTAATATATTATGTAATATTCATAAGTAATATTGGTTGTATACTTAAAGCCACAATTATCAAACCATCTTTTTACATACAGACATGTATTGTCTACTTCGATCTCCGTACATACGCACGGACAGTGGTGGCACCTTATCATAGGATCATCAGGAGCCATAATGGTGATGTATCCCCAGTTCATTCGAGTCATCTACAATCATGAATCATTCTAGAAACCTTCAATTAAATCAAACATCAACCTCTTTCTTTTCCTCATAATCATCTGGTCTATCCTCATTCACAGGGATAAAGCCACAACCAACATTGATAGCTATACAGCACACCCCAATGATCCAAAAACTTCTCATATAATCACTAACTCCTGAAGAATTAATGTTATATCTAAACACCAACGAGAATAAAATACCACCTAAATTACCCATGGCCCCAGTTGTACCAGCAACTATAC
Organism: Hansenula anomala; assembly: GCF_001661255.1. NCBI lineage: Eukaryota > Fungi > Ascomycota > Saccharomycetes > Phaffomycetales > Wickerhamomycetaceae > Hansenula > Hansenula anomala. The sequence continues at coordinate 37,396 of NW_017567116.1, forward strand.
CTGTGTGTTTCTTATTAATATGTGGAACTAATGAAAAATTGGCCCCATTACCAGCTTCCATGAAGATACACATCACCCCTAATGCTCCAATTAATCCATGAATTGATAACTTTGAAGCTGGAACTAATCCAATCCATAAAAGGAAAATCCCCTCCATTAATCCACAGAATAGTAACCAGAATTTTTTAACTCTGGTGCTTTTATATCTAGCATATAATAAATCACTAATATAACCACCTAATGGTCTTGTTACAACATTTAATAATCCCAACATTGAACCCCATGATCCTGCATAGCTTTCACTCCATAAATGATTGGATCTTTGAACATATAAAGCACTTAAAACTGATTCAACTGCTAATTCACCACCAAATGTTGTAATATATGGTAATGCTGTCAACATTGTTCTATAATGGAAAGTAATTTTCAAAAATTCTTTAAAAGATGGATCTTCAATAATTTCATCCAAATTAACAACTTCACCAACTCTTGTTTGAACAACATCCAATGATTTATTTGTATTATCTGAAGATTCTCCTAATTTATCATCCACAATAACATCATCAATTTTATCTTGATGATGACTATGATGTTCACGGATACGACTCATTTGATTTGAAAGTGCAGGATGATTTGAAGAAATTGAAACAATATCGACTTTTCTAACATCAACACCAATATTCAAGACATCACTTCTCTTATTCCATGAGCCTTCTGGACAATCATCACCAAGGAAAAAAATTGCAATAGCAACAACCATTAGAATGATTAAAGGACCAATTAAAAATGAATAAGTCCAACGTTCATGAATTGAATAGCCTCTTCTCTCTAAATCATTAACTAAAGCTGGCATTATAAAAAAGGCAACACCAGCACCAGCGTTACCCCATCCCCCAGCTAAGGCATTAGCTCTACCAACAATTTTTTTATCAAAAAATGCAGTAGTCCACATTTGACATGGAATAAAACTACCACCTAATAAACCAATGAAAAACCTAATTGCATGTAGACCTGCAACATTTTTAACTAAAGGAATTAAAGCAGTTGGAACTGAACCGACAACCAAGACAATACACATTGTATAACGTGGACCAATCTTATCTACCACTGGGCCTAATAACACCCTTGCAATCAATGTAGCTGATAACCCACTAATATTATTATTTGCAATATCAATTGAGGTTAAATGTAAATCTTTTTTAACACTATGAGCTAATAATGGAGGGAAAGCAAACCATGATAAAAAAGATACAAAGAATCCTAACCAAGCGAAATTAAAATTTCTACCATAAATATTGAATGGATTTAAAATTGGAATTGATAGTGCCTTATTGTTTTTTGGATTAACTTGAGGTGCTTGGAAAAGCTCTTTAATTAATCTCGACATGATTTATAATCTTGTAGTATATTATACTGTACTTCCATCCTTACAATTCCACAATCTTTCTCAAAAGACAATCTTCCTTCTTTATATGTTAATCATACAATACCTCTTGACTTCATCAACTGAGAAAAAAAGATCTTGAAGTAGTGGCCGGTGTCAAAAATGGGTTGATAACAGACGGAGAATACTGACTAAAGAGGCTTTGGGACTTTGTTAATTAGGCTTATCAAGGTTTTTATAGCAATGAAGATTGTGTAAGAAGCTTATGCTTGTGAAGTGATTTATTTCGCTTGGAATAAAAAAATTTCCATATGATGGTTTTTGTAGGTGGAAAATACTTTGAGGCCCGATAAGGACCCTGAAGGTCTAGATATTGGGACTTTGCGAGACTGAGGTAGACAATTAGAGACTAGCTTACATTCACTTTAACCTGGCATACCTCATCGTATTCTAATCATATACACTTCCTTATCATGTTCGTGACACCTCCAAACTCTTCGTTATCTGGGTTTGTAACACCATCGACAATCTCATATCTTGACTCCAGCACTCCACAACTCCACCCAACAACTAATAAACCTGGAGGTCTTGATCCCAATTGTGTCATGACTCCAACAATATCTTTCAATTGACTTCTCACTATCCTTTGGTCAGCACTTGATGCTTTTTCAATAACACAACATGGAACATTACAATCCCACTTCTTGTTCAACATTTCTCCAACTAAATTTTCTAATCTATGAATGGCCATAAGGAAAATTGTAGTTCTTTTAGAATCATAATCAGGAACATCACTCGTAGAACCTTTTGAGCCAGTACCTGTACATAGCAACACTTTATCTGTAACACCACGATGTGTAGCTGGGATACCACCAAATAATGGAGCTGTTAAAGCAGATGTTAGACCTGGTAAAACATCAGCTTTTATACCTTTTGACTTAAAATATAAAACTTCTTCACCACCACGACCATAAATAAAAGGATCACCTTGTTTTAATCTAACAACTTTCAAACCTTTTTGGAAACCATCCATTGCTAAATCATATAGTTCTTGTTGAGCAGCTTCAGCATTACCAGGAAATTTCTTTGCAATGAATTGTTGAGTTGAATTTGGTATTAGATCCAATATTTCCTGGGGTATTAATTTATCCAATAATATCAAATCACAAGTCTTTATTGCATTCAATGCACCAATTGTTAAACATGATATTGAACCAGGACCTGAACCAACAAGTGTTATTGAACCTTTCTTTGTAAATTTGGAATAATTAGTTATTTTTTTCTGTTGATGGAAATCTGATATAGAGATTGAAGATAATTTAGATAATGGATAATATTCAATCATTTGAGTTAACCATCTTGATCTTCTCAAGAATTTATCCTCTTTAGTCATTGCAAATTCATAAACCATTTCATTTGAATATTCAAAATCTTCACCATCTTCCTTAATCAATTCTCTTCTGAGACTACCAATATTTGAGACAATTTCATCAATGTTTGAAGGTAATGATTTTACAATTTCTCTTTTGATTCTTGAGGATAAGTTACACCCCATTCCTGAAGTGGTGACACCAATTTGTAAATCATTTGAGTTATAAGTAGATAATAGAGTAAATGTTGATAGGTTTTGAGATTGATAAGTATTGATTGGGATTCTTAATTTCTTGCAAACTTGATATATTTCTTGTTTGATATTTGATTCAATAACAAAGACTTTATCCACAACACTATCAACTTCTAATCTTCCCAGTTTTTGCAAATCATCCATTTCAAACTTCTTTTGGATCCATTGTAGCTTTCCCTGTTCCACCAAGTTTTGTAAATTAGCATCAATCACATCAGCATCATGAACTAACAATGGTTCAGCACCAACCTGGATCGATTTCAATGCTCTTTGATAGGTGATGTTGCCACCCAACGCACCAATAATGAGATGGATCTCTTCCTCACAGTCAACAGCACTCAACAGCTTCATCTTTAGCCTACCACCACCATCATTATTCACTTCAACGACATTGACACTCCATAACGTTTATATAGAATAGGTGTTAATCAAGGACTGGCTCTGATCTAGTCCTCGAGTCCCTTGAAATCTTCCGTTGACGTGTTGCGGAAAATAAATATTTCTTTTATCGTGGAAAACGTAAACAACCGTCAGATATGGCCATCGGAAAATAGAGTGCTATCTGGATCTTTTATCAGAGGCAGATGTGTTTGCTGATGTTGGCTATTGTGTGATGGAGTCTGACAATTGGCTGGTGTCTGAGTGGGCTCTTTTTTAAAGCTGTGTATTCCCAGAATGATTCAAGTGATGGATTCATGACAACATCAACATCATCATCATCATGAGCTCAGAATCCCCAAGCAGTGTTTTTAGTGAGACGTCCAGTATTCAGATCAGTGAGACTGATGTGGAGCCTGAACTCAACTTTCCTTTAAGAAAAGATGTCCCAAAGTCAAAAGTGCTGGAGTTGGATATAAACACCAAAGATTATAGAGTTCCAAGAGACCCTCGTCTGTTGAGATTGACTGGTTCTCATCCTTTCAATTGTGAAGCTCCATTGACTACATTGTTTGAGGATGGCTTTATAACTTCATCAGACTTACATTTTGTTAGAAATCATGGGCCTGTTCCTCATGTTGAAGATGAAGAAATTATGAATTGGACATTCTCTGTGGAAGGTTTAGTTGATGAACCATTTGAAATGAAGTTATCTGATATGATCCAAGAGTTTCCTCAATACACTAATCCAATAACCTTATGTTGTGCAGGAAATCGTCGTAAGGAACAAAATCAAGTTAAAAAAGGGAAAGGTTTCAATTGGGGTGCTGCTGGTGTTTCAACCTCTTTATGGACTGGTGCATTTTTATGGGATGTTATATCAAAAGCTAAACCTTCTAAAAAGGCAAGATATGTTTGGATGGAAGGTTGTGATGATCCTGCAAAAGGTGCTTATGGTACATGTGTCCCTTTACCTATGGTTAAAGACCCTGAAAGAAATATAATGTTGTGTTATAAACAGAATGGGATCTATTTGGAACCTGATCATGGTAAACCCCTAAGAATCGTTATACCAGGTGTTATTGGTGGTAGATCTGTTAAATGGCTAAAGAAATTAGTTGTTAGTGATAAACCAAGTGATAACTGGTATCATTTCTTTGATAATAGAGTTTTACCAACTATGGTTACACCTGAAATGGCTGCATCTGATGAATCATGGTGGAAAGATGAAAGATATGCAATTTATGATTTAAATTTACAAAGTATTACGGTTTATCCTGAAAATGATGAAACTTTAATTGTTGATTCTTCAAATGAAGATGAATTATACAATGTTAAAGGTTTTGCTTATAATGGTGGTGGTAAAAGAGTTGGTAGAGTAGAAATCTCATTAGATGGTGGGAAAACTTGGAAATTATGTGAAATAGATTATCCAGAAGATTCATATCGTGATGCAGGCTATATTGAATTATATGGTGGGACTATAAATGTTTGTGATAGAATGTCTTGTTTATGTTGGTGTTTTTGGAGTTTACAAATACCTAAAAGGGAACTGAAATGTGCAAAAGATCTAGTTGTTAGAGCTATGGATATCTCAATGACCGTTCAACCAAGAAATATGTATTGGAATGTTACTTCAATGTTGAATAATTGGTGGTATAGAATTGCTATTCAACCAGGTTCACAAGATGATGAAATTAGATTTGAACATCCAACTTTAGCTAATAAACCTGGTGGATGGATGGATAGAGTTAAAAAGGAAGGTGGTGATTTGTTAAATCCAAATTATGGTGAAAGAGTTGCAAATGGGGAACAAGAAGAAGAACGTAAACCATATGTTGATGAAGAATTACAAATGATTTTAAACCCAGATAAAGTCAACATTATCATCACAAAAGAACAATTAGCTCAACATTCAAATGAACAGGAACCATGGTTTATTGTTAAAGGTCATGTTTTCGATGGTACTCCATTTTTACAAGAACATCCAGGTGGTGCTCAATCGATTACTATGGTTGCAGGTGAAGATGCTACTGAAGATTTTATGGCTATTCATTCAGATAATTCTAAGAGAATGTTACAAAAATTCCATCTGGGTAAATTGGAAGATCAGTCTTCTACAACAACATCAGTCCCAATTGTTGAAATAGTTGAAAAAACACCAACTTTATTAAATCCAAAGAAATGGAAAAAGATTAAACTTGTCAATAAAGAAATCATTTCTCATGATTCAAGAATTTTCCATTTTGAATTAGAACATCCAGAGCAAACCACTGGATTACCTGTTGGTAAACATTTCTTCATTCGTTCAAAAGATTCAACTGGTTCATTAGTTATGAGAGCTTATACACCTAAATCAAATCATAAGATCATGGGGAAATTAGAAGTCTTGGTGAAAGTGTATTTTGCTAAAGAAGGTATTCCTGGTGGTAAAATGACAAATATTTTAGAAAACATGGATATTGGATCATTCATTGAAATTAAAGGTCCAACTGGTGAATTTGAATATTTGAGTAATGGTGAATATTTGTTGGATAATAAACCTGGCAAAGTTGATTCATTCTTGATGATTGCTGGTGGATCTGGTATTACTCCTTGCTATCAAGTGATTAAAGAGATTGTTGATAATGAACAAGATAACACAAAGATGAAGTTATTTTATGGGAATAGGAAACCTGAAGATATTTTGTGTCTCCAAGATCTTGATAATTTTGTTGCTACAAAAAATTCAAACTTATCTGTGGTGCATTGTCTATCTGATTATCGTGCTGTTCCAAATGAATGGGAAGGGCTAACTGGTCGTATGAGTAAGTTGTTGTGGAATCAATACGTTGAAGAGCAAAACAAGATTGGTGAGTTCTTGGTTCTTGTTTGTGGTCCTCCTGGAATGGTTGAAGGTGTCAAAACCATTGTGAAGGAGACAGGCTTTGATCCATCCAGAGTTGTGTATTTCTGATAAAGATAATGTATAGAGTCTAATATTATTTATTACGTATCCAAATTTCCTGTATTATCCGTTATCTGATTATACTGTTTCTGCCCCAACCACTATCAATTCGCGAATTCACGAAAAGCGGATTTTAAAAGTCTGAAATCTGAAATCTGTTGATAAGAGCCAAAGCCTTGAGCCAAACGAGCCTAGTCTCTGCTGACGTTGACCACGATGGCCATTGGCTATGAAGTGCTGGTATTCCACTGGCTGCATTATCAGAGAGCTCATCGCAGGCCCAACTGGAAAATGGAAGGCCCTAATTAGCGGATGTTAATGAGAGGAACAATGTATCAACAACAAATAATCCGCTGATATCTCATGAGTCGATATAACATCAAAAGGGAAGATGAGCTCGTGAATAAAAACATTGAATTATAATGATTCTTTCTCTTCTTTCAACTCTTCCTCTGTTCATTCATACAATCAATAATGAAGGTTGAAGAACATATTGGTGGTGTGCCACCATTGCCTGGGAAGACTGATGGTGTCAAACAATACAGTGATATGAAAAACATGGTGATTGTTGGCCTTGGTATGACTGGTATTGCATTCTTAGAAAAAATGTTAAACAATGATACTGCTCAAGAATATTTCTACACAGTTATTGGTGAGGAACCATATTTGGCATATAATAGAGTCGGCTTAACTGAATATTTTGAACACAAGAACTTTGACAAGTTACTTTTATCACCAAAGACTTTTTATGAGGAAAGAAATAAAAACAGATGGAATTTCAAGGTTGATGAAGCAGTTGTTGAAGTTGATAGAGATCACAAAGTTGCTAAAACTTCAAAGGGAAACTCTTATGATTATGATACATTGGTATTTGCAACTGGTTCTAATGGTGTTTTACCTCTTCATTTGTTACCAGATCCAGTAAATGGTCAATCCAAACAAGATTATAGAAATTATAGAGAAATGGGATGTTTTGTCTACCGTACAATTGATGATTTGAATTCAATGCTTTCATTCAGTGAAGAATTATCAATACCAAAAGATTCAACTAAAAGAGCCATCGTTGTTGGTGGTGGTCTATTAGGTTTAGAAGCTGGTAAAGCTTTATTAGACATGAAAACTTTTGATAATGTCACCGTGGTTCATAGATCAAAATGGTTATTATCCCAACAGATGGATGAAAAAGGTGGTGCTTTATTAACTGAAAAGGTTCGTGATTTAGGTGTTACTGCTAGAACTGGAACCACTGTTGATGAACTACTTTTTGATAGTAATGGTAAATTGAAAGCAGTTAAATATAATGACGGTGAAATTGAAGAATGTCAATTGCTTTGTTACACAATCGGTATTCAACCAAGAGATGAAGTGGCTGCTGAATCTGGTCTAGTGTGCTCCAAGAGAGGTGGTGTGGCGATCAATAACTTTATGCAAACCTCTGATCCAAATATTTATGCTATTGGTGAATGTGCTTCATGGAACGATAAAACATTTGGTTTAATTGCTCCAGGTATTACTATGGCCGATATTTTATCATTCAATTTAATCCAATCAAAATTTCATTCTCCAAAAGAGTTTTCCGAACCAGATATTGGTACAAGACTGAAATTAATGGGTGTTGAAGTAGCTTCATTTGGTGATTATTTTGCCGATAAAAATGGTCCAAAATGGCTTCCAAAAGGTTATACTTTGAAAAAAGTTAGATCATTAGTCTATGAAGATCCAATTGAAGGTATCTATACAAAATTGATCTTGACACAAGATGGGAAATATTTATTAGGTGGTATTCTTGTGGGTAATACAAAACAATTTACCAAATTTACTTCAATTGCTAAACAAAGAAAACCATTACCTTGTCCTGCTTCTGAATTTATATTAGGTAAAGGTGGTGATGATGAAGATGCTGATATGTTATCAGATGATACTCAAGTTTGTTCTTGTCAAAACATTTCCAAAGGTACATTGGTGGAAAACATTAGAAATGGTAAATGTGCTTCATTAGGTGAGTTGAAATCCGTCACTAAAGCTGGTACTTCTTGTGGTGGTTGTGAGCCTACAATGAAGGCTATTTTTGAATCTGAAATGAAAAAAATGGGTAAACAATTATCAAATGCCTTGTGTGCTCATTTCAAACAATCAAGAGCTGATTTGTTTTCGATAATTATGGTTAAACAGTACAAATCTTTTAAAGAAATTATGCAGAATGTTGGTTTGAAACCTGAGGCTGCTGGTTGTGAAATCTGTAAACCAACAATTGGTTCAATTTTGTCAACTTTATACAATAGACATATTTTAGATAGTGATGTCCATGGGTTACAAGAAACAAATGATAGATACTTGGGTAACATTCAAAGAAATGGTACTTACTCAGTTATTCCAAGAATGTCTGCAGGTGAAATAACACCTGAAAAATTGATTGCAATTGGTAATATTGCTCAAAAGTATGATTTATATACAAAGATTACTGGTGCTCAAAGAGTTGATCTATTTGGTGCCTTGAAACAAGATTTACCAAAGATTTGGGAAGAATTATATGAACATGGATTTGAATCAGGCCAAGGTTATGGTAAATCCTTAAGAAATGTTAAATCTTGTGTCGGTTCCACATGGTGTCGTTATGGTATTGGTGACTCTGTTGGTTTAGCATTAAGATTGGAAGAAAGATATAAAGGTATAAGATCCCCACATAAAATGAAAGGTGGTGTTTCAGGTTGTGTTAGAGATTGTGCTGAATTCCATTCTAAAGATTTTGGTCTTTGTGCAGTTCAAAATGGGTTTAACGTCTATGTTGGAGGTAATGGTGGTATGAAGCCTGCTCATGCCCAACTTTTGAAAAGTGATGTTCCACCTGATCAAGTTATTCCTTTATTGGATAGATATCTGATGTTTTATTTCAGAACTGCTGATAGATTACAAAGAACAGCAAGGTGGTTAGAAAATTTGGAAGGTGGTATTGAATATCTGAGAGATGTTGTTGTTTTCGACAAATTGGGTATTTGCAAAGAATTAGAAGATCAAATGAATGAATTGGTTGGCCATTATTTCGATGAATGGAGAGAATCTGTTATTAGAAAAGAAGATCAAATTTTCAAACAATTTGCAAACACTGATAAATCACAAGAAACTGTTGAAATAATAAGAGAAAGAGGTCAAAGACGTCCAGCTGATTGGCCAGAGAAAGAAACTGTGGAAAAGAAAGACTTCAAAAACATTAAATGGTCATCAACTTCATGGAGATCAGTTTGTCCATCAACAGAATTACCTGAAAAAGAGGCAGGTTCATCAACAACTATTTTAATTTCAGATACTCAAATTGCATTATTTAGACTCAATGGTAAACTTTATGCTTCACAAAATATGTGTGGTCATAAACGTGCATTTGTTCTTTCTCAGGGTATTATTTCTACTGATGAAAATGATAATGTTTACATTTCATGTCCATTACACAAGAGAAACTATGTTATTGATGCTGATAAGCCAAATGCAGGTGCTTGTAAAAATGATGATAGTTTATCTGTTGCATTGTTTGATATTAAGGAAGATGATGGTATGATTTTGGTTAAGCTACCTCCAGAAGATGAATTAGATGAGGTTTTAGGAACCACTAAATGGAAAGTTAAGAAATCAGAAACTGTTAGTGAAGGTATTGCAACTTTTAAGAAGCTTGATGCTAAATTCAACATTAAAGTTCCAGTCAGAACTCCTGTGCCCTCTGTTGGTGGCTCTGAACTAGACTGGTAGACTCTGTATATTATCGATATTTATTGAAGGATTAATTAATAGTTTTTATGATGATGTAGTTGATCCAGTTGACTTTGGTGCTCATTTTTACGCTAAAGTGAGTGTCTGTTCTGACATTTACTCTTCTGCTTTTTGAACCTTCAAAATTGACATGAATGAACTTTTATAATAATCTTCAACTTCTTCAACTATTCAAAACCACTAGCCCATTATGAGTTCTTCTATTCGAGTTTGTGAGTCTTGTTCTCGTTCAATGACTATGTCTGACAACTAACCCTTATATCAGCAAATCTACCCAAGGATGTAACTGAAGAAACTATTCATTCATTGTTTTTATCGTTTGGTAATATACTATCAATAACGTCTCAAAAGAACTATATAGATATACAGTTTCAAGAAATCAGTGATGCACAAGCTGCACTTGATAATATGACAGGGTTTAAGTTGTTTGACAGTTATTTACAAGTCAGCAAAATCAGTGAATACAATCCGTTGGATTCATTAGAAGAGAAGAAACCAATTTGGGAACAAAATCATGTTCTGAACCAAGAATAATGATGAAACTACATATAATCAGCTAACTATCCCTTGGTATCATTATTAAAATTACATAAATGGGTTTGAAAAAGAGGGAAATTGAACATTTAAAACTCATCAAATCTTGAGATTTTTCAGGTTATTTTTTGTTTTGTTTAAAGGGTATCTAAATAATATTGGGAATCAAAAAAAAGAAAAAAAGAACAGCACCTAATGTACAAGCCTAATATATTACACACAATCCTCTTGAGCTCATCACTTCTTTTCAGATGGAGGCAGCACCACTTTTAACTAGATCTTTTGCCCATTGTCTCGATATTATGGAAGCTTTCATGAATCTTTTTGAAGCATACTTCTTGAAGAATTCTTCATGAATAACAGGACCAACTAGATATTGAATGTATAATTGAACGACTGGTTGTAAATCAGTTTCAAAAACTTCACCTGAATAATGTATTAAATTACCATTCCAATCATTTTTACCCAACATTTTTCTTGCTAAAAACATTGAAGCAGCAGCACATAAAGAAGGTTTAACACCAATGAAATGATGATCCATTATTGAAATTTCCATAAAATATTTACCGATTGTTCTTGAATGGATATCGTAATCATCAGCTTTGGAAATTCTTCTCAAGAAATTCATTGGATTTGGATAACTTATATCAAAATTTAAAATTTCTAAAACGAATTTTTCAGCAGCTAAAATTTCATCAACACTTGAACCACTTTCACTTGCAAAGTTTGAAACACTTGGTGAATAGATCTCTTCATATTTAGAAGAAATAAATAAACATGCAGTACCCAATAATTGTAATCTATTAACTTGAACAATTTCTCTTGATAAAAATCTATCCATTAAATTCATAGCAACGAATAAAGTTTCTGGTAATAATCTAAATTTTAAATGAACTTCATTCATCCAGTCAACTAATTGATCTCTCATATTAGCATTTATGAAAGTTTGTTTTGATAAATAATCAGACATTGGTAAAGTTTTAATTTCCAATTCATAAAGATAATTGAAAATTTCAACAACATATTCACTAACCATTAATGGATCGTCAAAATCTTCTTCATCTAAGTCTTCCCATTGATAATCAGCAGTTTTAGACTTTTTGAAGCTTGTTTCATTATTATTATGTATACTATTTGAGCTGGCTTGTCTTTTCATAGCAGATCTTGTAGTTATTTGTTGATGTTCCTCTTCAATTCTTTCTTTAGGTATTATAGGTTGAGGTTTTTTCAAGCCACTTGGTTTAGCAGCTGTAGCAGCACCTCCTAGCTTTGTATTGGTGACATTTGATAAAGCACTTCTTCTCACAGGAATATTAGATTTTGATTGGACATTATTTGAGGTTGTTGAAGTTATATTTGTTTTGGATCTAGTGATTCTAGCATGAGATTCAAGTTTATTTTCATCATGAATTTGGATTTGATTAGTGAAGTGATCCATTGTGGTTAATATGTATTAACTTAATCAATAGAACGAAATGTGGTTGTGGGAAATGGGTATTAATTGATTGATGAAGCCAATGGAGAATAAAAGATGGATGAACAAGAGAGAAAGGGATAAGAGCAAGTATTTAAAAAAAATTAAAGTGAAAGTAAGGTCAAGGGTATAAATTTCACAAAGTAAGGTATCAATATGAGGTTTTCCTCTCTTTGATTCATGTTTGGAAAAAAAGTTGACAATTTCCACTTAAAACGGGAAAATCAAAACAAACACTACCTTATCGGGAATTTGCGCGAAAGGCTACCAAAACATTGGCCGAATCGGGTAATTGTTAAAAAAGTGTAAAAAGAGGATTAAACACTCCTCCAAACTACGATAAATGATTAGTCAGTTATTTCATTATTCTTGGCTAAACCTATTGCACTATTTTAGTTTTTCTCTTCATGTGTTTTTAGTTATCTATTTTGCGCTTACTTATTCTCTTTTGTGCCGATTTGCGAAATCATCACTCGCAATTTCGCGAGCATTGTTATCACCTGGGCAAATTTATGCCATTATTTCTGTATACGGTAATTGTTGATGTCTTTCCCAACACAGAACTTATGTAATTTATAGCCGTTTATTATTAGTCCATACTAAGCTCAGGAGAGCGTCAATATCCGACATCTGTATACAAATACATTTTGATTACTGAGTTTAGAAGCTACTTCATTAACTTTTTGCACTTTTCATTCACTAAATGATAAAAAGAACACTATGGTACATCATTAAAAGTAGAAGATCATCTAGATCTCTGAATCTTTTTGGGGGTATTAAGTGAAAAAAATAAATAAAAGAGTTAAAACAACATCTTTTTTTTCTTTGTATTTCTTCTTTCATTCTTGATCATCATCATTATTACTATTATTATTACTATTATCATCATTATCCTCCATAATATCAATACATTCAGCTTCGATTTTCTTTGCCCATTGTCTTGCTAAGATTGAGGATTTCATAAATTTCTTGGAGGCATATTTTTTAAAGAATTCTTCATGAATAACAGGTTGAGTTAAATAATCCAATAATAATTCCACAACATGTTTGAAGTCATTTTTCTTATAACCACCTGAATAATGAACTAAAGTTCCATTCCAATCTGATCTTCCCAACATTTTTCTTGAAACATACATTGCAGCAGCAGCACATAATGAAGGTTTTAAACCAATAAATCTATGATCCATTATAGAGATTTCTAGTAAATATTTCCCTATTGTTCTAGTTTGAATATCATATTCATCAGCTTTTGATATTCTTCTTAGGAAATTCATTGGATTTGGATAACTCAGATCAAAATCTAAAGCTGATAAGATGAATTTTTCAGCTTCTAAAATTTCTTCCTCTGTATAACCACCATCAGTAACATAAGAATAATTTTTAACACTTGGGGAGTAAACTTCTTCATATTTGGCAGCAATAAATAAAGATCCAGTGGCTAATAATTGTAATTTATCAACTTGAATTGTTTCCTTTGACATGAATCTATCCATTAAATTTATAGCCAAAAATAAAGTTTCAGGTAATAATCTAAATCTTAGATGAACTTCAACAATCCAATCAACTAATATTGATCTCATTTTAGGTTTTAAATTCTTTTGCCATGATAGATAAGTTGAGTCTGGTAAAGTTTTCAATTCTAGTTCATGTAAATAATCAAAGATTTCATTAACGTATTCACTAACCATTAATGGATCATCTGAATCTTCTGCATCTAAATCTTCCCATTCATAATCTATTCTAGGTTTCTTTAGATCTGGAGCACTTGAGCGAGCTTGGTCAGCTAGTGTAGATGATGATTCAGTTGCTGGTCTTTTCAACGGTAGTCTTTTCTCTTCTTTGATTGTTGTTATTTGTTGTTGTTGTTTTGATTTCAAATTCTTCGTTATAGCAGCCTGAGATGAAGTATTTGTCAAATTTGATAATGCAGGTCTCCTCTGGGTATTTGAAGACTCTTTGGTGTTTGTAGTATTGGATTGTTTGTTATCATGGACAGTTGAAGTCTTTGATCTAGTTAAGCGAACATTTTGATGTATAGCATTCTCATCTTGAATGAGCGGTATGTTTTCAGTGGGCATTGTAAAGATGGTTGAGAGGTGTAATTGAGATGAGTTGGAGAATGCAGATACTGAGAATACCTATATGATAATGATAATATATGGATGCGATCTAAGATGATGATGATGGTGGAATGAATCCCCTATAAAGACGTGTAAATGGATAGCCCTGATAGCCTGGAATGATAGAACTGGTGGAGCTTGAGCAGCAGTGCTTGTGAGACGTGAGTGACGATGGGGAACCAGAGCATACAACAGGCAGCGTGAGAACAAAAGTGACAATTGGTGGTGATTTGGAGCTGAGATTCTGAATTTTGTTGTTGTTTTGTGTAAACGCGTTTGGGCAAAAGAAAAAATTTGGAAAAGGACGGTGGTACGCGCCACACGACCAATACAGCAAAACAAAAACAAAGAGGTGAATAATGCGGGATATGGTGGTGTACATGGAGGAAATATTTGAATTGAAAGGGGTGGTTGTATTCAATCAAGGTCTAGCTATCCAATGAATGTCTTTTCATGGCTCTGACACGACTATAGCCCGAGGAAATGTCGATTAGTGTTAGTGTTGTCCTGGAGATTCAATATCCAACACGCTGAAATTTTTAATAATGAACGTGGATTCAAGGAAAACCACTTGGATTTTGGGGAAAGAAGAGTGGAAGAGTGAGTTGAAAGTAATTAAAGAGGTATTGAGTGGTTAGGTAGATATTATTAGGGTGGGAGGATTGGTTTAGGTGCTTTTTTGTAGGTTTTTGACACCTTCATTTGATCGTTTGATAGGTTTTCATGTTCTCGAGCAATTGAAGCTCTAGCAAACAATAAGTTGGAGTAGCTACAACTCTTTTACACTTAAGATTCCAGAACCACCCCCAGCCAATTGCAGTTGTTATGAAATGAAACTAGAATAACTCTTTATTCTTTAATGAATTAATACTCTACTCTTGATGCTCTCCGACTAAGACCGAATCGTTGGTACAATTCAGTTTATCTGAAACTACACAAACAACCCATATTTCTATTCCCATCAGATGTCCATATTACTTCCACATAACTCCCTCAATACTATCCATCTCCCATTAATCTACGCTTTACGCACTCATTTCATGTCAAACTTCTATACTTTTCGTTTGGCTCAAAGATGCAAATTTGTATCGGCTTTAAAATTTGAAGAGATGAAAAAAAACCCTTAACGAACAAATGAACCAGGTACGATTATAATCCACATTTGAACAACAATCAACGTCTGTTGCTAATAGAGAATCAAATATAATCCAACCATGGCTGAAGTAAGAATCCTAAGTCACATGAACAAAGACCATAGACTGGCTATCAAGGATTACCTAAACGTCTATGGAAACGTCATAATCAACAGCAAGATTGATAACATCAAAATGACACACATATCAACTGATCACATGGTTATCCAATTCACTCATGATGACCTAGACTTCCAAATTGAAAAACCAATCCAATTTGAGCCTCCAATGAAGGATCTAAGTGAAGCTCGTGTAAGATTGGTGGAAATGGCTAAATTTGCTGCTAATAAAAGGGGCTATTCTCATGTTCAAATTTCAGACTATAGATATCCAGCTATTTATCAATGGATTCTTATCTTTGTGATTTATCTCCCACTATTATCATACTTTATCCCTTCAATTCTTCAAAATCAATATGTTTCAACTTATTTATCAAATTCGAAAATTGATTGGTTATTACAAAATTCTTTAAACATCACTTATTTGACTTTATTTTTACATTCACTGGAATGTATATTTGTCTTCAGACCAAAACTAAACTATTATAGAGTCCCAACTGATTATCTTATTGAATGGTATATTGCTGGATTAGTTGAAGGATATCCTGCTATTAAAAGATTCAAAAAATTGATTGCTGAAAAGGCACATTAGTTAAAAGTTGAAGGTAAATATATCTGCTTAAATATCTGTTGAACCTCTTGAAGTTGGTAGATTAATTATATGTTGAATCTTATCTGTTTTTCAAACTCTTTCAATGATATTACTTTCACTATCAACATCAAAACTCTCTTGCCTCATACTTCCGCTTTCTTTATTAGCTCCACCCATGTTTACCACTCAACGATCGTATCAAGCACCACAAATATCCAAAAACAAAAGGTGTTAATTCATTCCTATCTTCTTTATGGCCGCTTATACCCGTGATAAAAAAGGGTAACCTCTTCGCATTTTTCCGCGAATTTTTTTAAATTTTTCTTCTACAAAAAAAAATATGGCATAAAGAAAACTGTTACAATACAAGTTTTATCAATAGATACTAGATATTGAAGAGAAAAAAAGTTACAATAATGGCACCAAGACAATCAAAAACAGCTAAAAGAACAGCTACACAGAATAAAACAAGAAGTATCGAATCCGAAGTGTTTAAGGATTCTCAAGCAAGAAATAGATTAGGCTTCACTTCAAATCAAACTGAAAAATCAAGAGTTAGAAAACCAAGTAAAAAAGATGTTAAAAAGGAACAATCCAAGATAAGGCTTTATGGTAAAAAAAAAGAACAAAAAATATATGATGAAAAAGATTTGGATTTACCTGTACTAAATAGAGCTATTGTTCCAGGTGTTAAAAGATCAAGAGGTAAAAAAGGTAAAAAATTTGTTAATGAAAATCCAGAAGATTCAACACAATTAAATAGAATTATTAATGAAGTTATATTGAAAGATGAAAAAAGAGATTATTCTAAATTAGAAAAAGCTCAAAAATTAGAAGAAATTAGAGAATTGAAAAAAAAAGAAATTGAACAA
This sequence comes from Hansenula anomala, assembly GCF_001661255.1. Lineage (NCBI taxonomy): Eukaryota > Fungi > Ascomycota > Saccharomycetes > Phaffomycetales > Wickerhamomycetaceae > Hansenula > Hansenula anomala. The sequence goes on from NW_017567116.1 coordinate 54,332, forward strand.
AAAGAAGCTGCTAAAAGAGATAAATTAGAAGATAAAAAACAAGAAATTAAAAATAAAGCAACAAAAGCTAGAACTGATAGAAGAAAAAGAGCTAAATTACAAACTCAATTAGCTGAAGAAGAAGCTTCAAAACCTAAAAAGAAGAAGGTTGCATTTGCATAGCTCTACAATGAAATGAAATAAATTAAATTAATCATGATAATCATTACACACTGTTTTGTATTCATTCTTGGGAAGGTTCAGTGCACTTATAAACACTTATATATGGATCATGTGTATTATTAGCAGCAAACATCATTCTATGAGGATGTAATGAAAGTGATGAAATATATGGGGTTCTGTTTTGTAAACTATACCCATTTGGATTTTTAACATTTGAAATTAAATCACCATTTGTAGTCCAGATTCTAATCATTCTTGATCCTGTTGCAATAATTGGTGCATGTTCATGAATTTGAAGATTTGTCATTGTCTTTTCATGCCCTCTAAATGAGACAACTGGTTCATTTAATCTAATATCCCATAAATTAACTTCACTATTAGATGATCCACTAACTAATTCTCTATACCCACCTCTTTGCATATGAACATTTGTTATAGATGTTGGTCTTTCTTCATCTTTAACCTTCCATAATTTAACCATAGAATCTCTTGGATCCAAACGACGATCATAAACTCTTATGGTACCATCTGCAAACCCACTAACAAATATATTACCTGCAACTTGATCAGATGTTAATGAAGTTATCGAACTTGATGAGCGTGCAGGAACATCAACAACACATAGTTCTCTTGGTGCATCCCATATTCTAATAACTTTAACATCACCTGTAACTAATAATGACCCTCTACTCTGTTGCCATTCCATTAATAACCCTGTTGATCTTGGTGTTAACAACAAATCAGTCAGAGCTCTCCATGATGAAACCAAACGAGACTCTTCCCCTGAATGGAAATCCTTATAAATCTTCACAATACCATCTGATGAACCTGTCAATAATAATGGTAAATCATCTTCATTCAGTAATTTCAAGTCAGTAATTTTAGTACCAAATGGATTACCATTTGAAAATCTTGATAGATGATTTTTTTGCTCCCAATCGAAAACTGTAATGTTATCACGATCATCTGAACTAATCAAATAATTCTCAAATTGTGAAAATTTCAATATTCTTGGTTGTGTCTTATTATTGAAAAATGCAATATTTGTTTTCCAATCACCACGTAATGACAGATTTTTTTGTGGTTGAGTTTCATTAATAATAGCTTCATTTCTATTTCTTCTCCAAATTCTTTGAGTATATTCTAATGAACCTGGTTCATCAACTTCACTTTTACGCATTTGTGGCTCTTGGAAATACTCCATACTGTAATCGAAAAACTTTGAAGTTAATGGTAATTCAACATTTTCTTCTTTATATTCATCAGCACTAAATCTCATAGTTCTTGGGCTTGGAGAAACACCATATGGAGTTGACAGAAATTGAGAAGACGTAGTCCTTGTATGACGTTCATTATTGTTCAAATCTTCATCATCTTGGTTCCAGCCCAAAGATTTCCAAATATTTGATAATGATATTGTTCTTTTCAAAAAAGATGATGGCTCAGATTTATTATTGCTCTCGACTTTTGTTGAGATTGATCTTTGTTGAGCAGAATTGTTCAAAGCAGCATTACCATTCAGTTTAATGGGTTTTGGTAAGATTCTTTGTTGTTGATTAGATGGAGAAAATTTTTGAAGATTTGATGGGAATGAAGTACTGTTACTTTGCAGCAACACAGTTTCCACTTCTTCCACAGACTCTTGTAATGGACTTTCTTTCAACTTTATAACAACATAATCAATAATCTTTTCAGCATCAAGTTTCAATTCACCATGACCATCACATGCAAACAATAATAAAGTTTTCCAGACAATATGATAGCTACTACCATAACCAATTTGTTTATGGTCATCATGATGATCATTATCTTGCTCCAAGATCAGATGCACTTCATTGTATAATTCATAAAAGGCCAAAACAATAAAATTATTGATATGTCTCTTGACAATTTTTGATATAAATATGATGATTTCTTTTCTCACTAATGGACTTGCATCATTTGACAAAGATAAAACAGTCATTATGATGTTGATTTCATCTTTAATCTCCTCTTCTTCAGGTTCATCTGGTAAGAAATTCGTGAAAGCAGTAATAACTGAAGCTCTAACTTCTGGAATTGGATCATTAACTAGTTTTGATAATCTTGTTAGGAAACCTTCTTTGTAACTTATCCACTTGGCATCAAAATTATGATCCCAGAGTTGTGAAATCAATAAAACACACCACTGGCGTAATAAAGGATTATCTGAAGTTTCAACATATTGCAATAATTTATTTACCAAATCAGGACTAAAACAAAGCTTTTGACCATTCTTGAAACCTCTGACAAATAAGCTTAAGATCAAAGCACATAAAGCTTTGTGGTCATTATTTGTATTATTTGCATTATCTTTTGGATTCAACATTTGTAAAAAATAGTTGAACCCTTTATCTTTAACCAGCTCTTGTTGAGTGTTTTTGTAATCAACAGCCATTATTCTTGCCCATATGAAAACTAAAACAGGTTTCAGATCAGGTGCCGGACTTTGTAATAATTTCAAGACATATGGGAAAATACCAATTGATAAAGCCAGATAAACAGCCCAAGGACCTAAATCTAAAAATCTTGATAATAAGACCAATGCTCTTACACGATGTACTTGAGATAGCAGAACTTGTAACACAATAGGCAATTGCTCAGGTGGTTGCCTTGTGGATGATCCATATTTTAACCATAACTCAAACGCTGTCAAATGCTGTTCGAAAAAAGTTGAATGTTGATAATTATTCATATTGTTGGTATCATTTGGGGCTGGAGTACTAACTGAAGTTAGTATTGTATTTGTAGGAGCAGGTGTGGATCCGGTATTGGTACCATTGACCATGGAGTTATTATTGTTGTTGTGATTAATATTTGAAGTTGTTGCTGTCCCATTAGTATCTGGTGAAGAAACGGTGGTAGCTGTAGCACTTTGAGTTGCAGAGCCTGGTGAAGTTGGTTGTGGTAATAGTGATGATGGCTCATTATTCAAATTTTTCAAAAGTTGAGTTAAAACTTGATCAATTGCCAAGTCCCAAGACTCCCACATTGAATGGTTTTGAATATCAGGTAATGGAGGATCTGAAATTGGATGACATGAATATGAAGGCATGATTCTTTTAGCCAAAAGGAAATTTCTGAATAATGCAGCAACCATTAAATCTTGTCTAAATAATCTTTTAAATAAAGGTCTTGGTAATGAGGTCCATGCAATAGTATCCGTTATAGCTGTAAAGATCCAATTCAATTCACCTAATGGGGTACGACGATCTGTTAATTTTCCAGGTATCACTATATTACCATTTGGACTATTTTTTGCAATATCTAGTAATGGGCCATAGTATGATTTTTTGATAGGAGATTGCATTATAAACCATTTGATACTTGTTTCAATTGGACAGGTTAAACAACAAGTGAATAAATCTGCAGGTAAATCAGGATCCATTGGCAATAATTCATTTGACCGACAAGCAGCCAATTGGATGCAATCAATGTAAGCAGAAGTTGGAGATGGAGCTAAGTTATCATGATTGCCTTCATTATCATCATCAATTCTTTTTTGAACAAATTTCTTGAAATTTGTAACAATATTTCCAGCACTATTACAATCATAAACATAAATACAAGGAGCACCTAACCAAGTTTGTAAATCATATAAAGAAACTGGGATATATTGAGTGTAACCTCTATTAAAGACCCAAATTTCACCACTCTGTGTAGGTTGTGGAACACCGTGACCGTTGTAATGAAACAGTATACGTTCATCTCTAGCATTTCTTCTCAGAGAGTTACAAAACCTTTTGACATCCTCCACGCATGGATCTAATGATTGTTTATACCTCGTTCTCAGCGACAAGGTTTCATATTGAGTTTGCAAGTTTTTCCCTATGGCTTCCAGAGCCTTCTTGGATTCATTGAAGCCTACCGGGTCTATCCAAGCCTCAGTTTTAGCACAAGGGTGAGTCTTTACAACATCAGGAGGATCCACACCAATGTTCAAGCAGAGCACTATAGCAGCACTCACTGTTTTCTGTCTATCTCTCATGATTTTCCAGTCTGCAATTGGTTGGTAGTAATCATATTTCTGCTGTTTCTCCTCAGGTGTAATAGGATTCCCGTTTGTATGGTGTCTCTTGTCATCAAAGTACAGGAAGAAGTTGTTTGCCAGGAGCTCCATATATTGTTGGTCCACCTCGAAGCCATGCCTTATCTCGGTGTTCATTGGGCTCAGCGGGTGCTGTGTTGTTGGTGCGCCAGCTGCTGGCCCCTGCTCCATGCCATTGGCAGTACCGTTCTGGTTGGTGACGATGGGCATGATGCTGTGTGTATTTTTGGTGAATGGAAAGTGTTGATGTCTTTGATTATACTGTCTTTTGGCTATCATCGTCGCTTCCCAAAAACAAAAAAAATCCAGTCGAAGTTCGCGAAAATGACAGGGCTACAAACCGCCTGGTCACGGGGACACACCATAATAGAGGTATTAAATAAATATAACACATGACTGGATCATCTTCTAAGGCTCTTGAACAATTTAGCAGCTCCAAGGAGTGCAAGCCCAACAACAGCTGTTTGTATGTATCCCAAGATCTTATTCTGTCTTTGGTGGGTCTTGACAGCTTTGGAGTAGCTAATATCACTTCTGAATGATATCATGGTGTATAATGGTAGCCATCTATCTTTTAGAATACGGGTCAACATGAAATCAATTTGTTTCTTTAGTAGGAAAAGCTTGGAATTCACCTTATGAGACATTTCTTTATAGTTTTCTTTAGCTAGTTCAATGATTGCATGTAAATCTTCGTGTCTTGTTGATGAGTATTTACTCAATGCATCGCCTACTGATGGTTCTGATTCTAGGAGTTTTAGTAGCACAAACACATCTTCAAACCCACAATTCATGCCTTGGCCATAGAATGGAACCATTGAGTGTGCAGCATCCCCGATAATGATGGCCTTGTCTTGGTAATGATAAGGATTACAATTCAATGATAGCAATTTACCTTTAGGGTGGTTTTTAAAAGCAAACAACAATTTTTCTTCGCCAATCAATCCAACAGCATCTTTGAAATATTTCTTGAAGAATTGTAAGACAGATTCATCATCATCTAATGATTCAATTAAATCCCAAGGAGCGAAAAAAGTTGAAGTGAATGAACCATCCAAGTTTGGTAATGCAATCAACATAAATTTATCTCTAGGCCATATATGCAGATGATTTTTATCCAATAAAAACTTGTTATCATTGTTGGAACCTGGTGGTATAGACAATTCTAGATATGCACAATCAATAAATTCTTGAGTATAGCTCATTCTTGCAAATTTTTGTAAGTTTTGACGAACTTTGGAGAAACAGCCATCAGCACCAACAATTAAATCAACTGAAACTTCTTCATTATTTTGAAATATTAACTTTGGTTGTTCTTTCAAATCCATTTTCTCCAGTTTATGATTAAATTTTAATGAAATTCCGGATTTTTCAACTTCATTCAGTAACAATTCATTTAAATAAGATCTATCAATGGAATTGATAGCTTCAATACCATTTAATCCATATTTTTGACTTTGTAAATTCCCATCAAGGTCATGAATCATTCTCCCAGTCATTGGAATAACTTTTGATAAAACGATTTGAGCCAATTCCTCATCAATATATTTCAAAGCATTTATACCACGATCTGACACAGCCAAGTTTATACTTCTTAGTTCTCTATTGATAGACTTTCTAGGATCTTTTGATCAAAGTGTCAGTTTTATATAATTAGTACCGTAAGTGAATAGTACACTTACCATCTCTCAGTTCGAAAAGAGTGACGTTGTAGCCCTTTTTAGAAAGACCCAAAGCAGCAAGACATCCAACTAATCCAGCACCAACAACAGCAACAGACGTCATTTGTATGTAAAAAGCTTTTCGAATCGTTAATGCTCCTGTCAAAAGTATTTGTAACCGTTTAAAACTATTTGATTTTCTAATCAGACGATGGCCCTTTTTAAAAAAAACCGTGTGCGGATTTAAACGGTCAATATTCCGAATTGGGATGATGACACGGTATAACTGACAGAAATCATCATGATGTTATTTACGTTTAGTTTCAAAAATCGATATAAGCAGGACTTCCACATATGTATATAGTCTGTTTAGTTTGATGTTGAGGTTTATTTATCGCTGTCGTACTCTTCTCTGTCTCCTTTCGATGAGTAAACAATTGTATAAGAAATCAGTGTATTTTGGCACATTTATTTGAGGTGTCTGTATAAAGAAATAATAAAAAAAGAGGATAGATCAATTACGTAGATAGTCTCGTAAGTATCCTGATAGTTTGTTTGCACCAGTTTCTAAAGCATCTTTTAAAACAGCTAAATCATCATTTGTTGTGCTTGCAAAACTTGCAAATTCATTATTGTTACTATTATTACCACCTCTATTTGGACCTTGTTGAGATTCTTCATCTTCACCGAAATAACTTGATGATGAAATTGCAGTAGAGCTGTTGAAAGCTTGTAATTTTGAATGAGCTTCTTGTTGAGCATTTACATCATATGAGCCTTTACCAAAGAATTGATCAGATGAAATAGCTTTTTGGCCACCATATTTCGAAGCAACTTCACCAGTATATTTTGGCGCATTTGCTGTTTTTTGCTTTTGAGCTTGTTGAGCTGCATCATTTTCAGTCATACCAAAACCTAATTTAGCAAAACTTGGAGTAACTTTATCAACTGAAGATTGTTTTGGTTTTTCAATGGTTGAAAAACTTGATTGTGCTTGATAAGTTGGTTCCACAAAACTTGATGAAGTCTTTGGTTTAATAGTTGTTGAACTTGGAGTTGTTTCGTCATCATCTTTATTTGGATTATAACCTAATTTAGCAGTTTCTTCAGCTTCTCTTTTGGCTTCTCTTTCAGCAGCATCAAAATCAATATCATTAACAACTTTCTTTGCACCTAATTTAGATTTTCTTGGACCAGACAAGATACTTGTTTTCTTTTGTGAAGAAGTTGATTTTCTTAATGTTGTTGTAGGTTTTTTAGCTGTTGTTGTAGAGGATGAAAGACTTGAAGTTGAATTGTTTATGTTATTTGATGGTGTTAAAGGTCTTGAAATTGAAGGAGATGGGGTTTGATTCAATGGTTTTTTCTCCCAATTAGCGAAAAAATCATCAGTACTATTAGTTTTGGAATTATTTAATGAAGAAGTTGAAGATGCAGCATCAATATTATCCAAATTAACAGATTCTGGGAATAAAACTTCATCTTTCTTAACTTTATGATCTAAATGTTCTTTATAGTTTAATGCAATTTTGGAATTGTATTTAGCATTTGAATCACTTGGTTTTGCTAAATATCTTGAACCACCATTCTTTAAGAAATATTCTCTAGCTTTTTGGTTCCCACCCAATTTAAATCTTCGTAATTGCTTTTGGGTCCATTTATCCAAGTTTGAAGATTTAACAAAAGTGATATGAACACCCAAATTTCTATGAGTAGCTGAACATTCAAGACATAACATCACACCAAAGGGGACAGAGGTCCATGTTGGGTTCTTGGTGTCACAATCAAAACACACCTTGTTGGCAGGGTCCTTCTGCAGATTTGAGAAGACTGACTGGATCTCTTCTTTGGAGGCTAACACTTCAGACATTTTTCGTTGTTTATCTTTCCAATGTGTTTATCAACTTCAACTGACACGAATCGAGTTGATTTCTTTGATTTCAGAAAAAAGAGTCTGGTGATTAGGTAATGAATTATGTAATTGGATTGGCAGAACACCGGGTAAGTACAGCGGCCACAAGCGGCCTTTAATTAGTATATCACTTCATAACATTTACCTTCAGATTAATAATTAATATATCATTCATTTCTCTTTCCATTCATTAAGCGTAATTAATCTGATTTTGGCAAGATAGATCTTCACAATTGTTTGATGTAACAATTCTAAAGAATGAGCTTGAGATTCTAGACTTTCAAGGTCAGATGTAAGTCCAATATTTCTTTGTAAGGTATGGACTCTTTGCTTATATAGCCTATTGAATTCAGCAGTTTCAATTTTAAGCCTCTCTTGAATTTCACAAAGTTTTTGTTGATCTCTTGTCAATTTTAGGACAGAATCACATGACACAGAAATACCCTCTTTTTCCACGTTGTCCAAGAAGGAATTTAGCGATTCAACTTGGGTAATATCATAATCGTCTAATGCTCTTTTGAGTTTAGGAAGCATTTCTTTTGATAAATCTAACATTGATTCAGATTGAAAGTCAGATAAATATAATAATCCCAAGTCATCAAAGCTTTTTTTTCCTTTCTAAAGTTTTTTTCAGAATAAAAGAGTCGTTCAACTAGAAATTGATGCATTCTTTCCTTCAACTTGACCCATTCCTCTGGGAACACTTTTTTGAAAATTGGGTTGGAAATATTGAAAGCTAAAGTATCTGAAGCGTGAGAAAATTTCTCCATTTTCGTGGATGAGATATAACCAGCAATATTACCAGCGAATAATGGTTCCGTTGATTCAATTTCAGCATCTATCAACATAAAATCTAACAACATTTGCAAAAGTTGTATCACGTTCAAAGGGGTTTTCCAATCACCGTTTTCTTTTGAAATGCCCATTAATTGTTTTAAATCAGTATTTGGTTCAAAAATTCCACTTGGAGTAATCATTTTGATGGTTGGAGGTTTGAAAGGATATTCAATTGGGAAAAACAAAACACCATGATATTGAGCTTGTCCATATAGAGCAGAGTTTGATGGACCCAAGTTGATAATGAAATGCCAATTAAGTGGTCCACCAACAGAAGGAGTAACGTTGAAAGATGGATCTTCTTGTTTCAAAATGGATTGAAGTTCTTTTTTAAGGAAATGCTCCGTAATGAAAAGTTTCTCTGCAGACATTGCCAAGGAAATGGGTAATTTCTTGTGATATGTTTATTTCCTCATTTGCATCGTGTAGCTTCATTTTCAATATAACGAATCCTTCAGCTTTTGACTGGTTTTCCTATGAAGTTTATCAAGTGAAAATTTGATTTTGTGTATAATTTTTTTTTTCGAGATCTCGTAAATCCGCTAAAATCCGCTGGAACAATATAGGATCTTCAACAGCCAATAGAAGCGAAGAATGGTCAGTTGAACGGTTTAACATGGAGAATTGGCTTTCATTAAATACCTTCTTCATATTTTACAAGCAAAATACTATACTGTTCCTCCAATCGATGACTCTTTGGACCTGAATTCGCTAGTTGTAATTCGTCATCTGATTCTTGATATTTTTGTTAATTTATGATGCCGATGAAAAACTTGGCTCTCTCTTAATCTCTTTAAACACCGATAAAACTAGGCTGTTAACCCATGATCAACAATGCTAAAGAGATTCAGTGTCCTCGTATTTATCTTGGCCATTGCCCAATTGTGTCAATGCTACGAGAACTACACTCTTTCCAAAGATAATTCTCGTATGTGCTTTCCTGTCTATGTCAATAAGGGGCAAAAGGTTTCATTAGATCTTTCATTATTGGAATATGAACCATTACCAGGATTATCAGCTGAAGAAAACAAAACAAATGTTGCTGTTATATTATATAGGCATCAAGAGCTAAACCATGAGAAAGTGTTTGTTGGTGATTCTAATGTTCATCAACTTTGTAATGATGAAGCTATTGAAAGGGGCTACTGTGAACCGAAACATAAGGGCAAAATCTTGTTTGAGTATAAAGAAGATGGTGATTATCAAGGGAATGCATTTAATGAAATATTTCATGAACTTGACATATATCAAGATGCTCATCAGTTTGGTGAAACTGGGTTTTATTGTGCTCGTGCCTTGGGGTTCAAGGCAAAGAAATTTAAATTGGAAATTTTAATTAATGATGGACTTTCAACAACAGGAACTCAAAGAAGAGACTTGTTGACTACTTTCTTCAAGTTTTTTGGGTTGGTTTCACTTGGTGTGTTTTATTATTCCAAATGGTTCAAGTGGTCAAGATTGAATGATCATCAAAAAATTCCTTATCTTGTCAAGTTGTTATTGATCAATATTGTATTACAAACAACTTACTTGATGCTGGATATAATAATGATAATTCTGGGGGAAAATTCACGTAAAACGGTAATTTATAGCTGTTTCCATTATCTTCACACTCTCATTTCAGATTTTGATGAAGTTGCCCTAGTGTTTTATTTGTATCAATATAGTGGGAACTTCACTTATGACAGCTTTCAATTTGAATACAAGAAAGTGTTTACATTCATTTACCTCATTGAAATTGCACCAGATTTTTTGGATCCATTCGTTACAAAGTTTTTCGAATCTCAAAAGAATCCAGATGGAACAGATGGTGATTTTCCTCAACTTGGTGGTGTTATATTCCTAATCATTGGAGTGTTACTAGGTATTTTTTATCTTATTCTCAAGATCAGAACATTTATTAGATACTACAGAAGTTCCAAAGAGTATACTGATTTTGGGAAAGGTGATGATCCAAAATTCATACAGTTTAAATGGTTAATTTTGACAAGATTATTCATGAATTACTTTGGATTCATCTGTGGTGCCACGATGACCATCACTTTTGGTATATTACACCTGATACCATTCTATAAGTCAAACTTCATGTTTGATGAGGGAAAGTTTGCAGGTCCACAAGAGTTTTATTTCGAGACTTTCTTGAAACATATAATAGTTCTCAGTGTCAAATATTTCGTCTTGTTGAGATTCTGGACACCTGAATATTTCGTAAAAGCGAAGAATTATAAGCCTATTGAATAGTTATAAGCCCATTGGATAGACCTGTATATAGTGAATGAATTCATAGTACTTTATTACAAAAACTAGTGTATTTTTCAGCCCTACACCAGGGCGAAGCATTAAAATAGAAATAAAAAGTGACAAATTTTTAACACCGACTTCTTTACATTTCATCAAAACAAGCTTCAAAAGGTCAGAAAATGCTTAAATCACTGGTGTTTCTAATAGCACTCATTCAACTGTGTCTCTGTGATAGCAACTACACGATCTCGGACAGCTACGAGCTGTGCTTTTCAATCGACCGTGCTGACGAGAATCAGCCGATTTTATTGGATGTTGCATTGCTGGAGTATGAGCCTTTACCAGGCCTAACACCTGAGGAAAGCAAGACAAGTGTCCCAATTATAATCTATAACGAAAATGAGATCAACCATGAGAAGCAGTTTGCTGGTGTCGACTCTAGTACCCTCAATCTTTGTAATGACGATGCTATCAAAAGAGGTTATTGTCAAAAGAAACACAAGGGGAAAATCTTGTTTGAGTATAATGAAGGTGCTGGTTTCAAGGGAAACACTTACAATGAGATTTTAAATGAGTTGGGTACTTTTAAGGATGTTTTCCAATTCAATAAAACTGGGTTTTATTGTGCTCGTGCCTTGGGAACTAATGCAAAGAATTTCAAGGTTCAATTGTTCATTAAAGGTGATTCATCAACTGACCATATCATAAAAAAGAATAGATTTGTTAACTTATTCAGTGTTTTCATCTTGGTAGGTTTTGGTGGCCTTTACTTGTCTAAATGGCTTGATTACTCAAAGACTTTTGACACTAAAATTCCATACCTAGTCAAGGTGTTATTGGCTTATATTGCTACACAATTGACAATTTCAGTGCTCAAATCAGTTTCTGCTTACATTTACGATCATCCATTTGAAAGTTCCAATGGCCATAAAGTGCTCTCTGCCATTAGTTCATCTATATCAAAGTTTCAAAATGCTGCCATGTTGTTTTATTTGTATCAATATAGTGGGAACTTCACCACTAATAAAATTGAATTTGAGTATAAAAAAGTCTTTGGAACCTTTTGCTTTGTTGATATGAGTGCAATAGTATTTTATAAACTTGTTAGAGATCACTATTATGAACGTTATCATGAACCAGGTGCTTTCAGTCTTATTTATGGGAGTTATGAACTCATATTAATACTACTCTTCCTTTTCCAATTGGTCATCAAAGTCAGAATATTCTTAAGATATTATAGAACCGCTAAAGGGTTTTATGGATTCCAGCAAAATCCAGACCATCCAAAGCTAGATCAATTCAAATGGTTAATTTTGACAAACCTTTTCTGGGAACTTTTCGAGCATATGTTCCATTCAATGTTTGAGGAAATGATGCATAAAGTATTCCGTTTTGGTAGTCATAATTTGACAAATTTTATGTTCAATGTGATAGATGGAGACTATTCACAAGCTTTTCTGGATACAATCGTTCTTGGTGTTGAGTTTTATGTCTTGTTAAACTTCTGGACTCCAGATTACTTTTTGATAGTTGAAGATTATAATAAAGATGGTGAATAGAGTTTATTAATATATAAGAATCTATGATGATGGTTCCTTTTTTTCTTAATCTAATCCTAAAGCTTCTCGTTGAGACTTTGACCCCTCTATGTAGACTAGTGGATCGGAAAGTGATACAACCCTTGTACCATGTCTTTGATCTTGTTGATCATCATAATCCGCAATTGCATAATGATTACAGACTCTATTATCCCATATTGCACTAGCACCTAACATTCTATCTTGTTGAGGAACAGTCCAATTAAATCTAACTTGAATATCTAAATTTTTCTCTAAAACATCAAATAAATAATTTAAAATCATTTGTGACTCCGCTGGTTCCAGGCCCATAATTTTTGTTGTATTTGATCTATTCACAAACAATGCCTTCCAACCAGTTATTGGATGTGTAATCACAATAGGATGGTCTCTTTCAACATGTTTTGGTCCACTTAAAATATCATCACGATCAAACAATCTTTGGTTTGATCTATGAATAGCATATTTACCTTCAAGGAATTTTTGGAGCGGTGTACTTAATTTATCAAAAGCAGCATATCCTGAAACCCAAGCAGTATCACCACCTGCACCGTTCTGTAGTGGGATTGTATCAAGATGTAAATGTGAAAAACTTGTTGCTCTAAATTCGAAATCTAAATCTGTATGCCAAATCCCAAACACTTTTTTAAAATTTGGTACTCTTTTTTGTCTTAAAAATTTCCCCCAAATGGTGGTTATACCAGGATATCCAGGAACTTGAGCTGCTACTGGATTTTTCTCCACTGTACCAAAGAATTCACCAATTTCCAATTGAGTCTGAGGTGATAAATCTTGATTTCTAAAGAAAACAACAATACGTTCACTAACCAACAATGCTAATTCATCTAGCTCTTGTTCATTCAAATCAGATAATTGTAAGCCAACTATTTCAGTTCCAATGTGCTTGGTTAAATTATTAACTTCTTGAGCTTTAGCAAAAAGTGCTTTTTTATCTGGATCAGCATCAATACCACGAAGAACAAAATTTGGATCTTTAGCATCTCTAATCATGTAAGCTTCATCTAAGAAAATAGGGATCTTTGAAGGACGTTCAGGATACCCTTTTGAAATATCTATTCCATATTTAGCAAATCTTGTCTTTGTAGGTTCAGGTAAATGTGCTGAATAATCATCACCAAAGCCTTCTTTAGCCTTACTGGCATTTGTCAGTTGGATTTCTATTGTGGATTCAGTCATTGTTGTCACTTTATTTCGATAAGTTTGAGGTAACTTTAGTTCTTAATACTTTCAGTATACTATCCAACGTCTTGAAAGCTAAATTTAGCTCATGCTTCCTTATCGTTGAGATTTCTCAAAGTTGAGCTAAAGTTCGCCGACGACGCGTCAAACTGTATACGGCTTTATCATCATGGGTTCCGCGACATGGATTCTTTGTTTTGGTAAATTTTTTAAATTTGGCTCAGTTCAGGGAAATTTTATTCCGAATATACTTTTTAAGAGATAACCCCTGCCTGAACCCATCTTTTTTTGGTATTAGAATTCATTTTGGCCTTCATTCATGTTTTTGAAGTGTTCTCAGAAGATTACAAATCACATTCGCGGAGAGTTTTCGCGGATTCGCGAATTGCTGATAAGTTTTGTGTCAAACTTTTAAAAGTGAAATTTCACAAAAATGCGGTTGAATAGACGTTTTTGAAGCTACAAGTTATGAGCAGTTAATTCAACATGGAAAGGTAATCTTAGATGCTTTCACTAAGTCAGAAGTATTGAGCACACCAGAAATGCAAGTATCATCACGGCTTTCTGAGGATCCAATACTGAATAGTTTTGAAACGCAAGTGCAATCACGGCTTTCTTTACTGCTTTCCCAAGTTCATAAGGGATTGGTTGGTTCTACTAGGCTGCTTACTTATTTGTTGTGTTCTTATTCATATCATCCTTTGTCAAGTCTTATACATCAAATTGAAGAAGAAAAACAGATCCATTCATACCATCTAGTTATCAAGACCCAATGCTTCACGTTGACTTTTGGAATTTTCCTTGAAAACAGGTGGAGCCCCTAAAGAAGTTACTCTGGTACCATGACGTGGGTCTTCTTTGTCATCATAGTCATCAATGGCATAATGATTACTAACTCTGTTATCCCAAATAGCACTGGCACCCAATGATCTATCTTGATCAGGGACAGCCCAAGTGAATCTGGCTTGAATGTCCAAATTCTTTTCCAAAACATCATAAAGATAGTTTAACACAACCTGGGATTCTTCTGGCTCTAAATCTTTGATTCTAACAGTATGGGATCTGTTAACAAACAAAGCTTTCCAACCAGTAACAGGATGAGTAACAACTAATGGGTGTTCCCTTTCAATATGTTTTGATCCACCAAGAATATTATCACGCTCATAATACTTGTGAGCAGATCTATGAATTGCAACTTTTCCTTCAAGGAATTTTTGGAATTCAGGACTCAACTTATCAAAAGCACCATAACCTGAAGTCCAAGCTGTATCACCAGAGCTTTCTGGAATTGCATCAAGATGTAAATGAGTTAAGGATGGACCTTGGAATTCATGATCCAAATCTGTGTGCCATGCTCTTCCACCTTTTTTCTTGAAGCTTTTATCAGCATTTTTTCTGTTATATTTCCCCCAAATAGTGGTGATACCAGGATGACCAGGAACTTGAGCAGCAAGTGGATGTCTTTCAATTGTACCAAAGAATTCACCAATTCTCAATTGATTCTGAGGTGATAAATCCTGGTTTCTAAAGAAGACAACAATACGTTCACTAACTAACAATGCCAATTCATCCAACTCTTGCTCATTCAAATCAGACAATTGAACGCCAACTAATTCAGTACCAACATATTTAGTTAAATTTCTAACTTCTTTAGCTTTAGCAAATAATGCCTTCTTTTCAAGATCAGCATTAACACCACGTTCGATATAATCAGGGTTAGCAGAATCACGAATTTTGTAAGCATCCTCTAAAAAAGTTATTATATTTTCAGGACGTTCTGGATAACCTTTTGAAATATCAATTCCATATTTAGCAAATCTTTTCTTTGTTGATTCTGGTAACTCTGAAGAGTATTCATCACCAAAACCTGATTGAAATCCATTTGCATTTTTCAATTCAACTTGGATTGTAGCATTTTGGGTTGATTTAGTTAAATCTAACTTGTTATATTTGGTAACGATATCGTTAACTTGGGATTCAGTTGTTGAAGTAGTCATTTTGCTGATTTGATGATGAACACATAGAATTTATAAAAGACTTTGCTAGAGAAAAAGTTTCATATTTATAGATCTCTTGAATAAAACCACCACCACAGTTTGAGTTCCTTTCAAACTTAGTAATCTAACCTTTTATCACAATCAATCTTGGGATGTTTTATGTCAAACTGTGGCACGTCTGATGGGATCCGGGGAATAACCTCAATTAGGAAAACAAATGACAATTGACAAGTAAGCATTTGGTAGAAAACTTGAATTAGTAATTGAGATCAGATCATTTTGGTTATTATGTGAAGAGAATGATGATATCTGTGGTAATGTTGTGGTACAATTAGTCTAATCTTTAAGGGGTCCTTTTGTCAATCAATCAACGTGAAGATATGGCTCATGGACAAGCTTGAGAGCACCTTTTAAACGGATCATGGATTCAGACTTTGACATATCAACTCCGAGAACTGGCGTGGATTGTTTCGTTATCATCATCAATGGCACTCAATTTGTGATGACGAGCTCATCAACAATATTATGATACTCTGTCATTTCGATGCGTGTCGATAAGTCATGTGATCTAGCTGAGTGATACGCTTTACATTACAATTATTAGGAGTTATCTTTAATAACTACCTTTCAGGTATAGCTCAAAGTGACATGTAACTTACCATATAAAATATTCATATTCAAATCAACCAGCTTGGTTTACAAAGGATAAATAAATTTCTTATTCTCCAAATCAGTCAAATCCAACATGGCAACATCAACTCTTTCTAGTACACCTTCATCAGTTTGAACATAATAGTCTTTGTCATCATCATCTTGTAATCTTTGCTTATTTCTTTTACTCAAAATCAATCTTATAATCAACAAGATAACACCATTCAAGAAAAAAGCAACAACAATTTGTACAATCCATGAAGAATAATATCTTGGAGCATCTTTTGGATTCCATAATTGTGGTGAAATCATATTAGCAACACTATATGCAATCATAAACATCACATTTCTATAAAGTTTCTTTGTATAACCTGCTGCTGAAGATGTAGTCCAACCCAATTCCACAATATAGGCAACACCTTTTGTTGATCCTGCTAAAATCATATTTGCTAATAACGCCTTTTTATTTTCCCATGGTATTGTAACCATGGCTATACTTGATGCAATTGGAATTATCAAACAAATTGAACCAATATAACCATTTTGATTTGGAAATTTCTTAATGATAATTGTGAATACAAGATACATCAATATATCGAATCCTGCACCAGTAGCTGAAACTAAAGATGAGCCTAAATTATTAACACCAATATCCAAATACAATTGATTTTGTTGGTAATGTAAAGAATTTGAAAGCATTAATGTAAAAGATTGAAGGGCAAATAACCATGAAATTGGATCTTTGAAAGTCTCAATGATTTGATGTTTTTTAATTGTCTTTTGTTCAATTGAAGACTTTGTAGAATTTTGAATTTTTTTAATTAAATGAACTTTTTCATCAACTGTTAAGAATTTAGCATTTGATGGATTATCAGGATAGAAAATCCAAACAATTAAAGCTAAAATCAATGATAATCCTGCATTTAAAGACATGAATATTCTCCAAGGGAAAGTTGAAACGTTTTCAACATGTAATAATCCATAAGCAACAAATGATGAAATTAAAGGTGCAATTGCAGTAGCCATCCAAAAGATTGGTTGAGCAACTTCACGTTGTTCAGTATCTAAAAACATACCCAATGTGATTTCACAAGCTGGAGTAACCACTGATTCAGTAGCACCTAATAGAAACCGACATGCCATTAATTGTGAATAATTTTTACAAGCAGCAGTACCACCAAGTATAACAGCCCATAAAAAGATGGAAATTGATAAATATTTACCAATTGGGAATTTTTGCATCAAGATATGACATGGCCATTGAGCAATTAGATATCCAGCATAAAAAATTGAATTCAAATTATTGAAACCCTTTTTAGTTAAATCTGTATCTTTGTAAATTCCCAATATAGTGGTATAGCCAATAGTTGCTTTATCCATGAATAAAATCAATGTAACTAGCGTAACAAGCAATAAAGTAATTGAGAAATTTTTCTTATCTAAATGTTTAGATTCCTCTGGTGTCAACTCTTTTGAAGTTGGTTCATATTGTTCCATGAATTTCAACAACTCATCAGCTTCTTTATATGTAACTTTTTCACCATCTGCTAAATCAGTTTGTTTGAACTCAGTACTGCTTGCACCATCGCCATTTTTCAACTCTTGAACATTTATAGAGTCAGCCTCTTTCTTTATTGGTGACATAGTTGATGAACGCAACAAATTGTGTAAATGAAAGTTTAAGGGTTTTCGATTCAATTTAAATAAGAATCACAACATAGTTAACAAGGACACATCTTGCGAAGCAGCACTTTTAGTTGATCGCAAGAGGTAAACACATCCCACTGTTTCATTCCATAGACATCAAAAGATAAGATAACCCTTCATCAGCTCCAGATCCTGACTCATCTATTCAACTCATGAAGCTATCCAATACAGCTTAAATCAGCAGTAATTACTCAACCAAACCATTATCCAGTACACCCACTCTCTCTGAAATATCTTTACACAATGCTTAACCCATTTGTTTGACGTTTGACATCTCATCGATCCCATCCACACTTTTATACCGAAGCCACAGTTTTTAGCTTAATTTCTTATCAACTTTTATTGGTAAAAACGCACAAACTCTTGTGAATTATTGTACTGTTATTAATTAATGGATACAATGTATATCTTACTATTTAGTTTTATTGAGGATTTAAATGTTCAATTGAATCAATTCCCAATTTTTCGGATCTAAGCGGCCATTTGTGATGTCACGTGACACTTTTTCAGAATACAAATGAATCTCCTGTGATTTTTCTACAATTCATGGCAGCTGCTCTTGAAATTTCAATCTCAGCTCCATGGGTTCTTCAATCACCTTCACAGAAAATGGCTTGTTCTGGTTTTCAAATGAAAATCACGATTTTGATCAATGACATTAATTTCCCGAGGAATTTTCTTCAAGGAACATTTTTCTTTGGCAGATGTATCAACGTTTTTACTTAAATGTTTATATTTAAAGCGTAAAAGATTGGAAATATGGTGGTTGCTTCAATAAGAGTGTCAATTCAATGGCCACCAGCTGAGGAGTATGAAAATACAGAGACGTTGGTACTCCTTTCAAATGAACAACATTTTGTTGATATCAGATTTCGTGATGATATTGATCGTATCGATTGGATCTTAACTGGTAAGGAATATGATATCCCAAATACAAATAAGATTGAGTTCCAACATGAAATAAACACTAATGTTCCAGGTTTCCATGGTGGTGAATTTGATGTTGGTAATTTCAATAGTATTCCAAACACTAATGATCGTGAGGAAACTGGTGAAATGATAAATCCTCAAACTCGTAAAGTTCAACCATATCGTGAAGTATGGAGAAGTATTGATCCTTTAAAGTCAACATTTGAAAACTTTGTGAGAGAAGATTCAAATAGTGATGTCAAAGTCCCTTGTGTTGTATTAAAAGTTGTTCAAAAACCTGGTGTTAATTACATTGGTACTGTTGTTAGACTTGGTAATTTTTTGCAAGGTGCATTGTTGAATAAAGATACTGAAACTTATAATTGTGCTCAGTATTACTTGGAAGATGGGAAATGGGAACATCATCTCGATGCCACAGAGGTTGGAAAAGATGGTAGTGATGATGATATTGTCCCTAGTATCCCTTTTGAGATCAATGAAAATTTGATTGAACTTGATGGTGTTGAATGGGAAGTTGTTGAAAGTAATTTGTGAACAAGGTTAATTTCAATTTTCAAGTAATGTACAACTTATTGAGTCTAACTAGATGTTGTAAAGGCAGATTGCGCCGATGTGTTTTGGAGATGATGTTTTTATCATATAACAGCTGGACAATTACGTACAATTAAGTCCTCAGATTCACGTCACCACTTTTATTCATATACATATTTGTTACATATCATCACTTGTTTACTACTTTTTCTAGCCTTTAACATTAACACTACCTTCAATATACCAGCACTTGCGTCAAAACCAACAAACTTCATAAACAAGCCCAACCCCTAGTAACCCAAATAACGGATTATTAGCAGTAAGTCATAAGTCATGGGGCTCACATTTTCATATATCCAGCTTTAAATATTCATAAAATTTATTGAATTTTTTTTCATCTGTGGACTGTCTCAATATATCATCAAGTGTTTCTTCTTCAGTCTCATTAACGTTATCAGCAATCATACCTGCCCATTTTCTTTCTCTAGGATCTAGTTTCCTATCCCATGATCTAATTAAATGACTCAATTTACGACCTTTTGCACATTTACGTTCCCATCTAAGGACCCTAATTTCATCTAGTTCATCTTTGTGTTTCTCACTTATTGATTTATATTTGATCTCTAGTTCCTTGATTTTTTCCTTATTTTCTTTGGTCTTTTTCTTTTTGGATTCAAGTTTAGCAATTTCAAACATTAAAGTATTTATCTCTTCTAACTTAGTTTTCAACTTCTTTTCCAAAAATTTAGGTCTTTTAGGTGATTGAACTTCTAAATCTTCAACAAACCCATTCAAATTTCTAACATAATCAAATCTTCTTTCAACGAGCTCATCAAATTCTTGTTTATCCAGTTTCCCCAATTTGGCAATACCCCAATTTTTCTTTGATGCATAGTTTTGTTGAACTGTATTCCATCTGTTTTTGTATTCATCAATATTAAATTCATCAGATAATGGTAAATAATAGAATAGATAAAGCTTGACAATATAGTCTAATTGTATCTTTAGATTTTTTATAGTAAAACTTTCTGAATAAAGACGGAAACTTTTAGTTAAAAAATCTTGAATCTTGAAAAGAGCATCTGGTGATAAAGTGTTTAATTCTTCGTAACGTTCTTCACGATATTCACGAACCAGTCTAGTGAAACAAGTGATAACATCAACTGGCCATTTTAAACCTGGATGACCAATTGTTGGTGGTTGATAATAAAAACTGATGATCTCTGTAGTTTTCACGGTTTCGAGATCAGTTGATTTTAGTGCCTTTGAAGTTTGTTCTGAGAGCCTTAATGAATCGTTTTGTTTGGATGATGGTTTTGTAACCTTGTTTGTGGCAGCTACAACAGCATTAGCTGGGCTTCTGGTTCGAGTACCGATTGATGGCATTGTGTCTTTATGTAATTGTGGTTCAAGATGGGAAATATATTCGAAACGTAAACAGATACTAATTTTTTTTTTCGTGTTTACGCGTTTTCGCGAACAAAGCTCATTATTAGCCAAATTCATTTATTCAAGATTAATCATATAAATAGCATTTAAACAAACAATTGGACTTCACATAAATTCACCCAAAATCCTACGGAAAGTTTCAAACTTCTTCTTATTGGTTTTCTCGCTCAAAATCTCATCGAAGTATTCCTCTTCAAAGTCATCATTAAAAATCATATCAGCCCAATCGATCTCTCTATTTGTGAGCTTACTTCTCCAACTTGGAGAATCTATCAATTTTATGACAGCTTCGACTTTCGCCTTGAACAATGCCCTTTTAGAGTCATCTATCTCTTTGAATTCATCTTTATACTTCATTTCAATCACCTTGATTTGCTCATTTATGTCCTTATGATTTTGTTCATCTTCCTCTGTTTTATCATCAGGTTTCTTAAGGATAAGTCTTAAGCTTTTCATTCTTAATTTTCCAGCCTCACTGATGGGATCTGCAAATTTCTTCTCTAAATATTTGACCCTTTTAGCAGCTTGAGTTTGTAAATCATCAACAAAATCTTTCAAGGTATAAACATATTCAACATCTGCCTCAAAGAACAATTTGAACTCATCTCTGCTTTCCTTCCCCAATTTTCTGATACCAAACTTTCTTGAATGAATGTAAAGATTATTGGTAATGGCGTCCCAATAGAAATCATCATATGACATATATTTAGCGCTTGCCTTATCTTTAAAACGACAATTCCATTCAAGATGATGTGATTCCATCAAACTTCAAACCGATAGAAGGAAGATAGTAAAACAAATAAAGCTTCACAATGTAATTCAATTGTTTCTCCAAGTCAACAACACTAAACAATTTAGCATGATTTGGGAACTCTTGAGTCATAGCGGCGCTTATCTTTGAGAGAGCTACTGGAGTCAATTTGTTCAACTCTTGATATTTCTCATTACGATGCTCATGGACCAATTTGGAGAAGCGCTTGATGATGGTTAAAGGCCATTGAATATCTGGATGTCCAGCTGTTGCCTCCTTGGGGTTGGAATCTTGACCTAAAGCTGATTTCAGTAACTCAGTGTTCAACTTGGGTGCGTTGTGCTTTGAAGAGGGCTTCAAGACTTTGCTGGTGGTGGCTTTCTTTGGCATTTCAGTAATTTAATTTGGATGTGGATTGAATCTGGAGAATGGTGATGTTTCTTTAATCGAATTGAATTAGCGTGTTCTCCACCGGACATACACGCCCTCGCTTTGACACATACATCTGCCAATTGACGATAAGATAAAGAGTTAAACTGACATGATGGAGTCCTAGTGAGTACTTCTTCCAATGAATAGCCATATTATACGCTACTTAATATAATTAACCACTCTTTGGAATTTCCCAATCAGGAATCCTCAATATTACGCGACTGAAAATGTTTTTTTTGGCAGAAATAGTTCATGTTGTATTGTATTGATCCAAAAAACCCTAATAATGTCAGCATTTGCTAGAGTATCAGTCCAATGGTCCTCATAAGAGGCCAGTGAGAAGCAGAGAGCATTATTCTTACTTTCAAATGGAAACCATTACGTTGATCTTCGAATCCCTTCTGATCCAGATGCAGATGACGATGTTGAAAATGTCATTATGACTGGTAAAGCTAAACCAATTCCAAATACAAACAAGGTCAAATATCAACAAGAGATAAACTCTGTATCACCTTGGATTCCAGGATCACTTGCTGCAAGTTTCAATAGTGTTCCAAACAATGATTTCGTTTATGAAAAAATAGGTGAAATGCAAAATCCTGATACACATAAAATTCAACCTTATCGTGAAATATGGAGAGATATTGATCCATTGAAATCAGATGCATATGATTTTATTGGGAAAGATCCACAGAATAATAATCATGGTGCAAAAATTCCTTGTTTTGTTTTGAAAGTTGTGAAAAGAGATAATGTCGAAGGTACCGTTATAAGAGTTGGAAATCTTATTCAAGGTGCATTATTTAATACTCGAAGTGGAGAAACTAAAGCAGCTAGATATAGTTTGATAGAAGGGGAATGGAGACGTTGCTGTTCAATTAATTCATACCGATATATGGAAGATGAACCAAAGATTTTTAAACATGTGAGATTACCTACTGGTGTTGAAGCTGGTGTAAATATAATTAATCGTGATGGGTTCGAATGGGAAATGATCGAAACTAATTTATAAAAGGCTTGAGAACGTGCTTTTTTTCATAATTGACTTATTAAAATATTTAAATGAATTATTTAGTGTTATTAAGTATTTAGAGCTGAATTATCGAGATGGCTCAATTCTATCTTTGTAACTGCATCATGATGATTAACATAGATGCTTTACCATGATATTATAGACTTCTCCTCTCTTAATCATGGTGATCATAATAAAATACAAGCGAGTGAGTTTAGCCTTCGGCTTATGTAGACTTAGGCGAGATTTGGAGGAAAAGCATCAAAATGCAATCTGTCTCTATAAATTCAATTCAATGGGATCACTGTGAAGACAAAACAATTGACGTATCAAGAATTTCCAACAATATCTGCATTTATCATATTTACGTGATATCCATGATACATTGAGATATGAGCTTTTGAGTTGTCTGAGTCCACTATAGTCAACACTTCTTTATCCCAGTCCACCAGTACACCCTACACCACTCAGTTAATTAGATTTATCTATTCCACTTAGTTAAGCTTGAACTCCTTTAATGAAGCATTCTCAACTTTCTATAATACCCAACACCATAGTCGACATTTGTTCAGTATTCCCCCAATCCACCAGTACACCCTGTAGCATGATCATGGTACCAAGACACTCAGTAAAGCCAGTATAGTACCTAAACACCCTGAAGCACCATTAATGTGCCCAACACTATAGTCAACACTTCTTCAGTATTCTCAATTCACCTGCACACCAGACACCCTACACAACACCAGCCGAAGCTTCATTTATTAAAGTATTCTGTTGAAGCATGAATGTGGAATACTCTATAATAACTTTCGTCATTAATTATCGACATTTCCCAAACCTCAGCGTATGAAACTCTGAAGCAACACCATAGACATCACATCTTTAGCATTTTCAATTCCAAATTCAGCGTCTGTGAGACTTTACTACCCTAAGGCTATGAGCTTGAAAAATAGCTTGACACTTCTTGAAGCCATGATTGTGTAGTAATGAGAGTAACTGGTAAACCATCTTGAAATCCCCCCAAGAAAATTAACATTGAGTCTGATTAAATTTCAAATCATCAAATTGCAGGTTTGGTTAAAAAAGCATTCAATCTTTGGGCACACACCATGTCTCCATATACAGTCAAAAGAATATTATTCACTGTGAAGTATTAAGAGCGTCTCAGTTTGTTCAACTTGATTCTATTTGTTTTTCATAGACTTTGATGTAGAAAAAGGTCAATGTTTACATTTGTTTTTCTCACGCCATCTCGAATGGAGGTCGGAAGCACTAAAACGCCAACTTTGAACAGCAATAACTCGAGTTACAAATAATCAGTCGCACTCATACTACAGCACGTTCATATTGACGTCGAACCGATTCGTTCCATGTAGGTGTCATGTTCACTGTATTTTTTTGCCCCTGCTTTTAAAATTTAAATAATAATATTTAGATTTGACATCCATGATAGTTTTTTTTAGATAATAATATGTATAATTTGATGAACTTGGATGAGGAATACTTTGATAATTACACAGTAAGAACCGCTTGGGTTGTAGGCTTCTGCTTATAACTTGGAATTTAGATTTATATTTATTTAATGTACATACTAATAATTTTCATGCAGCAGCCGCATGTACTATTAATTGTAATATTATTATAATTCTAATTATATGATCCGTCGACGTCGTGATACTCAATATGTACCAGCTGGATAATTAGTGAAAATTTTATATTGGTTTAATTCATCCTTATATATAAATTAAATATTATTAGTACCTCGTACGACGCCGACGTCCAATGTATAATTTATTTTGTTTAATAACTATGTATCTAGTGATGTGTATTTAATATAAAATGCTAAAATAATGTACAAAATCACTAGGGACTAAGTCTATATTGACTGATTTATACAAGTTTATAAAGGGATTCAGAATATATAATTAATAATATTTAATAAATTATATAATTATATATTTTTTTTTTTTTTTTAGTTGATGTATTTGATGAACTTGGATGAGGAATGCAAATATTACGCACGAACCGCTTGGATTGTAGGCTTCTGGTACTAGTTATATAATATAATTAAATTATTAAGTGAAAGTACTAATCATATATAAAATATTGAGTAATTTTTAGTTGACGATGTCGACAAAAATGAAAATGATATTCATGGATCATATATTATAAATAATTCAGGACGTACATATAATGTACGAATTATTATATTATTGCAGGAAAAATGGCTTAGCCTTGTAATCAAATGATTTCAAAATCGATTATACATTGCAAAATTCCATTATATGACACAAACCTAATAGAATTCTACAAAAGATGTCTATACCATTTAATGATTACATAAGCAAGCCGTTTCTAGTCAAAAAGACCCGTAAAAATTGAAATTTTGTATACACGGTCCCTTGGCCCAGTTGGTTAAGGCGTGGTGCTAATAACGCCAAGATCAGCAGTTCGATCCTGCTAGGGACCAGTTAACTTTTTCCGGTCGGATAACCCCATCGGTTTTTTTCCTTTTTCCGGCCCGGTACAGGACTAGATCTACAAAGACATAACGTTAAACTTTTTAGTACACAACTTCTACAAATTACATTGAATTCAATTAAAATCTAATAAACGACGTAATAAATATATATGTAAAAAAAGAAATAAATGAACTGAAAAGGAAATGGGGCATAATTTAGAATGAATAATTGAATAAAAAAAGAAGGAGAAATCAAAAAAATCTAATCAACTCTAGTGTCATCTAATTTTAGTTGAAACAAGGTTTTAATTTTTTAAATGCAATGTGATAATAAGGAACATAACTTCGTGAAAAAATGAATTAATGATAAACTGAGAAACTTATACTGATAATTTTTCATTTTGTGATAATTTTTCACTTGTTAAATGATTATTATTATTATTATCACTTTCAGCAGTATCTTGATCCATTTGAGCATCAATATGTTGATGATTTGAAATATGATCATCATCAACTCTTGTAATATTATGATCATGTTCACCATTGCCCCAACTTAAGAAATCTCTTCTAACTTCAACATAATCATAAGCAAATTCACCAATTTGATCTTCATCCATACCAGCAGCTTCAGCAGCTTCAGAAGCTCTTAATTGTAATCCAGGTATTTTATCAATAAAAAAGCAAATTATAGCAGTAACAACAAAACAATAACCTGTACATGCGGCAATGTATGCAATCTGTTTATAAATTTGTTTATAATTATGAGAAATAAATCCACCAGGATGATCAGTAACACCATCCATTCCAATAACCCAATCTGCACCAAATAATGCATTGAAAAACAATCCAACAATACCGGCCATACCGTGTTCAGCTAAAATATCAAGTGAATCATCAACTCCAACTAAATATTTTAAACCAGTGGAAAAATTACAAACAACACCAGTAACAATTCCCAAGATAACAGAACCATATAAAGTAATAATGGAACTTGATGGAGTTGCAGCAACTAAACCTGAAATAAAACCTGAACACATACCAACAGTTGACCATTTTTTCTCCAATCTATAATCTAAAAGACACCAAGTCATTGCAGCAACAGCAGCAGTTAAATTAGTACCCATTATAGCATACATTGCCTTCATTGAAGGGATTAAACAAGAACCACCATTAAAACCTAACCAACCAAACCATAAAAGGGCAGTCCCCAAAGTGATTAAAGAGACATTATGAGGTCTAAAATTTATCAATAATTTTTCTTTACGTCTTCCTAAAAACCAAGAATAAACAAAACCTGAAACACCAGAACCAATCTCTACGGGACCACCACCAGCATAATCTAAAACCCCCCATTTAGCAGCCCAACCTTCACCACTCCAAATCCAACAAACAATTGGACAATAAACTAAAGTTGCCCAAAACCAAAGAAACACCATATGAGGTAATAATCTACCTCTTTCAGCAGTAGCACCTGCAATAATAGCTAAAGTGACACATAAAAACATATTTTGATAAACAGCAAATACAAATTCTGGATAAGTTTTATCATCACTTGATTTCCCATAAACATTTCTAAATCCAAAAGAATCCATATTACCAATGAAACCATTATTTGCAGTTGTTGATAAAGCTAGAGAATAACCCCAGAAATACCATTGAACCATCCCCACGGAACATGCCATAAGGACAGCCCATATTAAAGATAGGGCAGATTTTCTTCTAGCTAAACCTGAATATAAAAACCCCAAACCTGGCACCATGATGAACACTAGTGCAGTACATATTATGATGAAAGCGACGGTTGCATTGTCATAAGTTTCAGACCAAACAGCACCCATGGTAATGACTATGATGAGGGTATAAGATGATGACAGTAGCTAGAGGATATGAAGTTGATGATATTTTATTTTCAAGTCAAGAAATTTCATGAATTCGAGTCAGTTTTTTTTTAAATTTAATTTTTTTTTTAATTTTTGTTATGATGTTTTTTTTCTTGACAGCGAATTCAACGGTTTTGGATGTTGGAATAATTTATGGAAATGATAATGAATTGGGATAGCTAGAGATTGATAGATTAAAGAGGATATGGTTATTATGACGATGAATATATAGACTAGTAGTAGTATAGTAGATTATATAGTACTCATTGATCACTCTATAGTGCTAACTCCGTTCTGTGCTGTGATTGGTGGATTAAGACTCGCTCTTATCAGTTGGAAACTGGAAAGTGCCGTTTTGAGATTTGATCCGGTGATGAGGATTAGTAAGAGATTAGGTAACAGTCATGTGATGTGTCATGTGATTGATTATGTAATATTTATATTT
Source organism: Hansenula anomala (assembly GCF_001661255.1). Lineage (NCBI taxonomy): Eukaryota > Fungi > Ascomycota > Saccharomycetes > Phaffomycetales > Wickerhamomycetaceae > Hansenula > Hansenula anomala. The sequence continues at coordinate 82,234 of NW_017567116.1, forward strand.
TAAAGTGTATAAGGATTTCACCTGGGTATTAATTAAAACTAGACTGTTATTAACTACAACAGACAAATGATACAACTACCAAATACCCCATTCAACCCTACAACAATACAGTCAGGTGCTAATACTGTCAGTGAGCCCTGGATTAACCAAATCATAAACAAGAGAGTGTCCTTGGATACAAGTTCAAATTATTCATCCAGAATATCAACTCTAGAGAATTATTTAAACTTCATTTATGGTCAAGCTTTAAATCAAGATGGTATAACTAATTATCAGCAAGTGATTGAATATTCTAAAAAATATATCATTAGTTGCTCAATTCCTTGGAATTTACCTATAACTAAGCATCATCAACATCAATGGACCCTTGAAGATGAAATCATTATAGTTGTAATTAATTTATCAATATCTTATAATTCAAGAAGTTCAGAATTGATTGGTGGATTATTGAGTAGCAATTCAGAGATTGAATCAGAAAAAATTTGGTTAAGTTGTTTTAAAATGTTGAAAAAAGCATTACAATTTATAAATTTTCTCAAGACTATTGATAATGACAATGGGATAATTTTTGAAACTTCAAATTCATTTATAAATTTTATAAGTTGTTTGATTCAAAGTTCATCACAATTGAATTTTCTAATAAAAACTATATGGAGTTTAAAGAAATTAGAATATGATATCACATTAAATGATTCAATAAATTATTCAACTTTATCAAGAATTTCAATATCAATTAAAGATGAAATTAAACAGATGATTAATATTTTGAAAATAAATAATATTGAATATAATCAATGGCAAAGCTGCTTAGATGGGTTGATTAAATATATCAATGGATATATTGGGGTACTATTATCAATTGAGAATTATAAACAAGATAAAATTGGAATTAGTATTGGTTTTTTAGAATTTTCTAAAGAGAATATAACAAGGAAATCATCAAATGAAGAAGATGAAGATGATGATGAAGAAGATTCTAAATTTAAGAAAAAGATGTCAATGTTTAAGAAAAAGATAAAATCATCAGAAAAATTGAAAAAATTGAAGACTAAATCAAAATTCAAATTAAATAAACAAATACAATCATGTTTATCATCAACTTTAGAGCAAAATTTAATTGATTTATTTGAATTATTGAAAGTTCTTGATTTAAAATATACTATTGAAAATGATAATTTAAAATTTGACGAAATTCCTTCAATTCAATCATTATTAAATAATTATTTACCAAGTGCAAGATCTATACCTATTGAATCAACATCATGGATTCCAAATATGATTGAGTCAACCCCAACAACAAATTCAACTGGGTATTATTAATTCATCTTCTTCCAACATAAGATTCAATGAATTTTTGCTTTTTATTAAAATCCAATTCATTTGAAATTAATTTAAATTTACCATTATTTGTAAATGAATTTCTTAATTTCAATAAATTTGAATCTTTTGAATCCAACTCATTTGGAGAATTTATTCTAATTTTAATTTCAAATGATAATAAAGTTAATAGTTTATATAAATATGATTGAATTGAATAATTTAATGGTGTTGTTAATGTAGATGGATATAATTTTATACCTAAAGTTTTAATTTTCAATGGGTTGAAATTTGAAATGAAATTGTTTAGTGAATCTTGGGTTAATAAGAAAGGTAATATTGCCTTACCATTTGAAGTTGTCCCCTCTGGGAAAATATAAATAATTTTATTGGTGATTTTATTATAATCAATTTTTTCAATTTTATCCAAAACATCACCTTTTAAACTTTGTTGAATGAATTCTAAGTAGGAAATTTCAACTAAATCACCTTTTGAATTTGGAATCAATATAACAAAATCATCATTTGATATTAGTTTCAAAACACAAAGATCCAATGGACTTGTAAAATTAACTAAAAACACTTCATTTTTACTTGGATAGAAGTTCTTGCTTATATTGGTTCTAGATTTTAGATTTTGTATTGATAACTCATAAGAGTATAGTCCCATAACAAATAACAGACATCTATTCAAGTAATGAACTTGTCCAAGAGTGATCAAACACAATATCAATATTGGAATAACAAACACCAATTTCACGATAAAGATTAGAAACGATAAAGCAACATCCAACTTCAATGTTTTGAGCAAATCGTCACGCTTGTTCACGCCAATGACATTAGTCTGTAGCACCGGCAAGAACGGTGATATCCCAGTGGCCTTGTCTCTGAACTGAGTGTATCTCTCCATAATAAAATCAATCTCTTAATTTTCCATTATGTTAATTCTCTGGTATAAAACAAATCTCGAAATGAAAATACAAAAAAAAAGTAGTGGCCGAAACAATAAAAAAATGATGAATTTGATTTTAATTGAATTTAATTTTAATTTAATCAATTTTACTCATTAAATTTTAATACTGCCAGGCTGAACTAAACTAATTCCAAAATGTCTCTCCAGGCAGTGCTCGAACGAGGCGACGATATCCTGGGCCAGTTCCCCAGAGACTCGTCCTTCTGGAACTACGCGAGCCAGGCAACCTGTGTGCTCGCTGTTGGATGGTCCAAGCTCGTGCTCCAGACATGTTACAGGCCCAGGATCACGGGCGTAGAGAAGCTGGACAGGGCTCTGGAGCGAAGCCAGAGGGAGAATAGAGGGCTGATGACGGTGATGAACCACATGTCGGTGGTGGACGACCCCTTTGTTTGGGGGTTCTTGCCCTGGAGGTTTTACAGAGACGTTGATGCTATCAGATGGGGGTTGGGGGCCCATAACGTGTGTTTCCAGAATAAGTTCTTGACGTGTTTCTTCAGTTTGGGAAAGATACTGGCCACCGAGAGGTTTGGCGTGGGTCCCTTCCAAGGATCAATCGATGCTGCTATCAGAATCATGTCTCCTGATGATACCCTGGATTTGGTTTATAATGGTGATGATGATGAGACAAATTCAAATTGGTTGGACCCAAACCATTATAAGTCAGAATTAAATAAATTAACTCCACTGGCTCAGAAGATTAACAATGATTACATCCCTCCAATTAAAAGATCAAGACCTTCTTGGATCCATGTCTTCCCAGAAGCTTTTGTGTTACAATTACATCCACCACATGCCAACTCAATGAGATATTTCAAATGGGGGATAACAAGAATAATATTAGAATCAACAAGACAACCAATCATTGTACCGATCTTTGCCACTGGGTTTGAAAAAATTGCTCCTGAAACTGCTGCTGGTGGTAGTTTAATTGAAAGATTCTTACCTGCTAATTTCGGTTGTGAAATTAATGTTACAATTGGTGATCCAATAGATGATTCAATAATGGAAAACTTTAGAAAAGAATGGTTAGATTTAGTTAAATCTCAAAAAACCTCAATGGATTTAAATGATGAATTAAAATTTGGTGAAAAAGCTCAATTATTAAGAAGTAAAGTAGCTTCAGAATTAAGAAAAGCAGTCGCTGATATTCGTCATCAAATTGGATTCCCTGATGAAGATCCAAGATTTAAAGATCATAAATTTTGGCATGAATTTACTAAAACTGAAGGGAAATCTGATCCAAATGTTCAATTTGTTGGTCAAAATTGGGCAATTAGAAGATTACAAAGTTTCTTAAAAGAACATGATGAATACGAGTTGAATAAAAATCATGAAAATGGGGAGGAGAAAAAATGATAACTTGTACATAATATAAATCATTTCAATCATTTATTCATTTTATTCATCAATTATTTCGTATTTCCCCGAGTTTATCAATTCTTCAAACCTTTGACGCTCATCAGGGGTCATCAGTTTCAACAATTGTTCAGGCGTGGCATTCTCAATCAATTGTTTCAACTCAACTTCTTCTTCAATTGTCAATTCTCGATCTTTATCATCTAAATCTTTCCTCTCTAATTGTAATCCTTGTTCCACTTTATTATAATCCAAAGGTGCCTCATATTTCCAATCACTCCCCTCACCACCATACTTATCCAGTATCCCAATCAACTTTAATTTATCCTCATCATTACTCGTTTGAGGTAACGACTCTTTAACTTGTCGTTCATAAAACCCTTCTGAGCATGATTGATGAATTACACTTTTAAAACACTCCAAAGAGCAATATCTCCTGCTGCAACGAGGGCATATGTATTTATACTCTGTCTCAACACAGAACTCACATTTAATCCCTTTCAAATCAGTTTCTAGACTCATTTCATTATGAATTCTCCAATTAAAAAGTTGGTTTAAATTTTTTATAGTTATTTTTTTCTGTAAAACGAGTTCGCGAGTTCGCGAAATCTCGGATTTTTTGGTGTTTTTTTTATGGGGTTGAAATCGTTGAATCAATTAAAGGCAAAAACATTTGAATTAAAGAAAGAAAGAACGAAAGAAAGTGCTGATGTTTGGTTTGAGACGGTGCTGTTTTGGTGGTGGTAATGCTGTGCTGGTGGCGAGAGGAAGACTGCTGAGAACCGCTGGCCCAATTGGAATCAGAAGTTATGGCTGGAACCCATTTGTAAAGAGATCCAAGGTGGTGATTGACGAATCAGAACAGAACTCTCCTGAGACCAAAGAGGTGGTGCTGAGAGCTAAGCAAGAATTGAGACAGCAGTTGCAACAGGACCAACTACGCTCGTTGCTGCTGGACCTCGTGGATTCACCCCCAAATAAGGACTCTTTCATCTTGATTAATGAGATTCTAAGGAAACTAGAACATGATCAATTCAAATCTAAAACACCAATAAACAGTCAATCTACACCCGCAATCTCAACAGATGACGCTTATAGATTATTCAAAATAGTTATAGACCATATCAACACAACAAATTTCAAAGCTGCAAGATTCATTCCAAGATTATATCTACAATTAATTCAAGTGGCTCAAATTGAACAAAATAAATTGTTATCATTACAAGTTTTCAATGACTTCACAAGATATTTAATCACTTTAGGTTATGAAGATCAATTATTGAAGATTACAAACTCTTTCATCTCTGAAAATCCAACATTAAGTGACGCTGCATTAGATGGAATCCTAAACACTTTGAAAAACCATCACCCAACACCTTCATTAACCCTAGGTTTATCTGAATTATTTCAAAATGATAATCAATTCAAAAAAATTAATCAACTTGTTATACAATCCATTGATTATTACCTTTCCAAAAGAAACAAACTATACTCAATTGATCAACATAATCTTGATTCAATTCAACAATATATTGAAAAATCTTTGGAAACCAATACAGATTTTGAAAACTTCCATCATTTACTGAAATTTTGCCAAAAAACTGAATCTTTAACAAATCAAGAAACTTTGATCCTAACTAAATCAATCAATTATTTATTAAACAATAAAGATTATATCTGTGAAGATTATCAGATTTTGAACATTTTCATTGATTCATTCATTCAAAATAATGTTATATCATACCAAGAACGGAAAATTGCTGGTGAAATCATGTTGAAATCTTTCAAAAAAACTAATGAAAATTTCGAACTATCCAAAAATGTTTTCGATTTATTTGTTAAATGGGATGTTTTCCAAAATACTTCATTAACAAAATCAACTGAAAATTTTATACTAGATCATCAAGATTTTGTTGATAATATCACTTTTAAAGGAACTATAAAATCAATGTCATTTTCCCCAATGAATAATTTCAATGATTCAATTGCATCAATTTATGAATTTTTCCAGACTAATTTCCCAAATCTTGATAAAACAATTGATATTTATTCATTATTATTACAAAGAGGTATTCGATTAAATGATTCCAAATTTTTAACTCAAACATTCATAGAAAGTCTAAATGATGGTATTTTATGGGAATCAAACCCTAAAATTCTTTATGATTTCATATACACTTTAGCAATCCAACCTAATGCAAATGTTAAACAAGTTTTCCATTGGTATGAAAAAATTAAAATATCTGTTAAACATTTAGATTCAAAATCTTATAATTCTTTAATGACATTATTTTTACAAAATGAATTAATTGGTGATGCAATTGAATCTTTAAAAAGAGAATTACCACCATTATTAGATAAAGATACCAAGTATAGTGTTGATCAATATCCTGAATTATTTCAATCAATGTATGATTGGATCTTGGAATTTAATGGAGATCCAGAAGTTTCATGGACTCTTTATTGTGAATTACAAAAATATTTCCATGTCCCATTTGATACTTATTTCCCATTAATGCAAAAATTTGCAAATTTGAAAAGACCAGACGCTTCATTTATGATTTTCCAAAAATTGAAAAAAATTCATAGAACAACAGGTTCAATCCCTCCACCAACTCCAGAAATGTATTGTTTCTTATTCAACACTTTTGGTAAAGAGTTATATGAAGATGGTGTTAAAAATTTACATATCATTATGAAATTAGATTTACAATTAAACACTGATATTGATGTTATGAATTCTTTATTAGGTGCTTATTGTAATTTACAAGAATATTTTAGAACTCAAGAAATTTTTGATTCAATTATATCAATGCCCAAGGGGAAAGGTTTAAATAATGAAACAATTTCAATAATGTTAAAATCTTATACTTACGTTTCATTAAGTCATGTTAAATCATTTTGGGATAATATTTATGAATATGACATCTTACCAAATGAAGATAATTTTAAACAATACATTATTGCACATTGTTATCATGAACAATATGATATGGCTTTACAAATAACTATGGATTTGGAAAAAGATTTTGATTTATTAATTACTCCAAATATTTTGAAAAGTCTTTATAATTGGACTCAAGGTGAAGAAAATAAATTGAAAATTGCAAAATGGGCTTCAAAAGAACATAAATTAATTTGGAATAATATCGAAAAAAAACAAGGTTTAGTTGAGAAACCACATACAGAATCAAGTCATAGTAATTCTGATGTTCGTGAAATTGAAACAAAATTGATTCATGAGAGTGCAATTTGAGATCACTATTTATTTTTATTTATTCAAAAACTCATTATTTATTCGTCATTTATATTTATTTATTTATTTCATAAAGTATTTTTTTTGGCAGTTCCAATTTTGGTACTATTAACTTTTGTAGCAAATCTTAGTGAGTTTATAGTTTCATTAAAATGTTGTTTAAAAGGTGATATATTAACAAACATTAAAGTTTTGGAATTCCCCATCAATGAATATTGTAAAAGATAAGTTAATTTTGAATTTCTAAAAGGTACATGTTTTGAATTTTCACAGCCTAATGAATAAATAACATCTCCAAGACAACTCAAACTTTTATTAATTGATTGAGTTTCTTTTAAACGATCACCACTTGCTTGTGAATGACTTAATCTTTCAGAACCTGCTAAATCAATTAAATTTAAAACACCTTCACTTTTTTCATTTGTATTTGGATTAAAACCATGAATTCTTATGGTGAAAACACTATGAGATCTTGAAGATCTTTCATTGGCTTTTGTTGCAGCTATTGATCTGTTTTTCAAAGCTCTTGATAAAATCTCATTAACCATCTTGGGATTTTCCAATTCAACACTTGTCAAATCATTAACAAAAGTTTTCTGTAATATTGTGTCATGTTTGATTTCTAATTTTAATTTATCAATATTATTTGGATTCCCTAATAAATCATTAATGTTTTCATTATAAATTTCTAAAAATTCACCAAAAATTTTAAATTCCCAACCTGATTGTGCACTTAATTTTTCAGCAGTTTGGAAAATTTGTTCCACAGCTTTTGGAATCATACCATCATTTTCATTTGACATTGTAAATGTTTTACCAGAACCTGTTTGACCATAAGCAAATATACAAACATTAAACCCATCCAATGCACTTTGAACTAATTGAGAAATCTCTTCAAAAATTTCTTGATTTGTTGAATCCATTTGGAAAACTCTATCAAATTGGAAATTATAAATTTTTTTGGTTTGTGAGTTACCATTAAATGAACCAGCACTAATTGGTTTAGGATCCTTTAATACAATCTCTTGTTCTTCTTCGTCATTATCTGGAACTTGAACTTCAACAACATCTTCAATTTCTGGTCCTAGTGGTGGTCTTATACGACAGAAAACTCTAATATTTCCTTTTAATTCTTGCATTTTATTATGAAGTTTCCTTCTCATGACTTCTTCATGGATTAATTGTTGTTCAAAATGTTGCTTTTCAGATAATTTCCATTGAATATCTGCTTGAGTATCTTGAATTTTAAATTTTTTCTCCTTTAACGATTGTTCCAAAGTTTCCAAGGTTTCTTGAAGTTGTTTTAAATGTAATTCAGCATCCCTTGTTGAGTTTTCAGTTTCTTCAAGTTTCTTGAGTTGATCTTGTTTTGCTTTTGTTTCACCTTGTAGTTCTTTTTCAGTTTCCATTAATTCAATTTCAAGTTCTTTATGTTTATTATCAAGGTCCTTGCACTCATCTTCTAATGTAATTCTTGTTTCCAAAAGTAATTTATTCAGTTCAACTTGCTTTGTATAATATTGTTTCCGCAATGAATTTAAATTATCTTGGAAATTGACTTCATTATTTTGAATATCATTATTCAAACTAGATATTTTATCACGTAATTGAGTTTTCTGTAATTGAATCTCTGAAACTTTGAGTGATAATAATTTTTCAATCTCATTTTTATATTTTTTTTCAATTTCATACATGCAAGATTCATTTTCAACTTTTAATTGTTTCAATTGTAATTCATAACTTCTTTTGATATCAATTTGAACTTCATCTTTCTTTGAAGCTAAATTATCAATTTTGTTGGATTTGATCTTTAAATCTTTGTTTAGTGCAGACAATTTCTCCTCTAGCACTTGATTATCGAATTCCAATTGCTGTTTTGAAGTTTTAAGTGACAATATTGAATTTTTCAACTCTGTAAAGTCTTTCTCCTTGATATCAATCTGTTCTTTTAAACTCTCCAACTCTTTTCTACTATAATTTGAGTTTGATAAAAACTTTCCTTCTTTCTTGATGGTTGGATTCTTATTGAATGATAAAGGCTCAGAGACTGGTTTAAGATTTGATGATGTTTGATTAGGTGTTCCTGGCTTGGACCTTGCTGGACTAGAAGGAGATTTGTAGCCATAGGGAGTAAGGTATGAGGATGTCTTTGTAGGTGTCGTATTTGGTCTTGGGATACCAGATGGTTTGGGTAAACTTGATATGTTTTTCTTATTCTCTTCACCAACAGCACCTTCGTTATTATTCATGGCGACATTGATGCCCATGCTTGTTCTCTTTGTGGGCAGCAGCGTGGATGGTTGTTTGATTAACGACTGGCGATTGGAACTCATTATCAACAAACTGAAAAGAAAAGGAAAAATCCAGTTGAAACCACTTTGAAACGGTTTTTTGGTATCAAATTGTGATAAAATTTCGAAAACGTAAACAAATAAACATAAAACAAATTCCGACAAGATTTTTCACGTGACTGGATTTTTAGGCCTCGGAATTGGATCTTAGCTCATCTCAAAAAAAAAATTTATAGGCAAAATAAATTCAGATGAAATAAATCTTGAGAGCTCCAAGTGATAATAAATATAGTATTAGAAGATGTCCAAGAAGAGAGTGTCAGTGCAGCTTCCTGCTAAAAGTGCCAGTGTGACTGGTGAAAAAAGAAAGAGAGCTGAAAAGCCGGAAAGTGAGTAAACTATCATTCTTTGGAAAGACATAAAGACTAACTTGGGATAGAAAAAGAAGAAGAATCATCATCACAAGAAGATAGTGAGAGTGAAGACCTTGATTCAGATGCTGATGTTGATGCTGAAGATGATGAACTAGATCTTGGAGAAGTCAGTAGTGATGAGGAAGAAGATAGTGATGACGATGATGATGAAAACTTACCAAAATTAAAGAAAAGAAAGAAGGCTAAAGATGATGGATCAGAATCATTTGCCAATGCTGTTAATGCCATCTTGGGATCTAAATTAAAAGCTTATGATAGAAAAGATCCAATACTGGCGAGATCTAAACAAACAATTAAAAAAGCGGAAAGTGATAAATTGGAAGCAAAAGCTCGTAGAGAGTTATTGGCAGAAAAGAAGAAAGTTTATGATCAAGATAGAATTAAAGATTTATTACCAACTGATGATTCAAAAGCTAGAGAAGTTTTAGAACATGAAAGAAAATTGAAAAAAATTGCACAAAGAGGTGTTGTTAGATTATTTAATGTTGTTATGTCTACTCAAACAAGAACTTCAACTGAAGTTAACAAGACTAAAGTTTTAGGTCAAGAACAAAAAGATAAATTAATTACAGAAATTTCTAAAGAGAAGTTTTTTGATTTAGTTAAAGCTGCAGGTGAATCATAAGTTGGGTCATTGAATGAAAAGAAAGTGTATATTAGGATTGGGTAAATTAAAGGTTTTTATTCTACATTCGAATAAAGTAGAGATAACTTAAACTTGAGAGTCCACATCTAAAGAATCAAAAAGTAATAAAAATATAAAAAAAGAGCATCATCAACCTTTATCAAATCAATTGAAAAGTAGCAGTAACCTATTTCTTAGCATTGTTTGAGCCACTGTAGTTGTAACCATCATTCTTGAAGCGAATTTGAAAGCATCGTTAACACTATCGAATTTTTTGTGGACATTGTTGGAGTACCCGTTGGTTTGAGCTTTAGCTTGATCCCATGATGAGTAAATACCTTTACCATCTCTACCGTTTTGGACAGCGTAAAACCCTTCTTTAGCCATTATTGAAATTGAATTAGTTGTTGAATTGAATTGAATTGAGTCAATTGCTCGATGAAACAAGAAAATAAGGGGCTACGTGTAGAATTCCAGAAACTCCCAATCTTTTATACTTCTTTTTCCAAGTTTAAACACCAAAAATTGACCTGTCGCGAAAACTGACATCTGATTGTGATTAGGTAATCCACACCCCATGATGAAACACGGGAAATAAGGTGGAATAGGAGGTGATAAACAATAAAAAAATATCCCATGATAATCTACAACTCAATTATACTCCAAAATATAAGGTTATAGCTTATTCTGGGGCAAAAAAATGGCAAAAAATAATATTGAAGGATGCGAGGTTCGAACTCGCGCGGACAAACGTCCAGTAGATCTTAAGTCTACCGCCTTAGACCACTCGGCCAACCCTCCTGAAGGACGAGTTGTTGATGCCTCTGAAGAACCCGACTGTACCTGAGTGTAAATGTTTTTTGCTCCAAAATAGAGCTATAGAGCCATAAAAACATGGAAATTAAATAAATATGATCCCAATAATTTGTTTGGACTTATTACGGTTTCTATTGGATGACTCTTCGCTGAGTTATTTGCATTTCCATGTTGTTCAAAATCTTTACGAAATTCTGAAATCGAGAAATGAATCAAAGAAAAAAACAGATCAACAACAAATTAACAAACAACTTCACCAAACAACAACGAGGAATTCACTCTAATCAATCGTCGCTTAAGCAGAAACTATAATAGAAATGGCAGCCACTACTCCAGAATCATCAATTGAAAAATTCAGCGACACTTTGAACAACAATCAAGAAACCATTCCCTCTCATGAAACAGGTGGTCAAAGTATCCCATCAGCTATTCAAGATGAATCTACTGCAACTCAACCTCAATCTGGAAATGACGACTCAATTGTTGCTCAGCAAGCTACAATTCCTGAAACTACTATTACTGCCCCTGCTGCTGCTGCTACTACTTCAGATGAAGAAATGAAACCATTCTCAAAGTATGAACAAGCTGTTCAATTAAGAGATAAATTAGATTCATTAATCAGAAGAACAGTTCAAACCAAAAAGAAATGTGACAAGCTGGACCATGATAACAAATATCTACAAGAATATGTTGGGAATTTGATGAATAGTGGTGATTTTTTATCTAAAAAGGTTTGAAATGTGTTTGTGTACTATTCTTCATAAACAGCCAAGGAAACCAACCAATAATAAAAAGCACTTCATAACGCTATTTTCACTTTATTTTCCAGATCCTATTATTGCTTTAAGTTTTTGCTTTTGCAACTCTTTTTGTTTGGTTTTTTTTGGGGAGGTTTTGGCTTTGTGTAACACTGTATTATCATGCACCACAATTACAAAGAAATAAAAAAAGTCAGTTTTGCTTAATTGGAGAAAATACTGCTAAAGAACAAAAATTGAAACTTGACTAAATAAGTCATACCAGGTCAAACCAAATTTGGAACTGCAAAATGTCATTGAACGGTTCTGAAAATCTAGATCCAAGATTTAACCATCATTACGGTTCAGCAGATGAAAATGATCCAAATAACCATCCTCATCATGTTCCTTCATTCAAAGAATATACTAAATCAATTTCAAAACCACCTTCAACTTCATTCTATTCAAAACCAACTTCAAATATATCATCTAGAAATGGTTCAATTCCTTCCAAAAATAGAGTCCCAGTTGTTACCTCTTTCAATAAGAATGACACAAAAGATGCAGTTCAAAAGCTACTCATTAATGACGCTAGAAGACATGAAAATGGTGTTTTGAAACAATTGAATAATTTCCATTCCAATACTTCAAATATTAGAGTTCCAACTTCCTCAATTATTCCTTACCATAATGTTCAAATTGTTGATGAACAAGAGACAAAGCTTATCCCTCCAACCGCTTCTGATAGTGATTATGATGAGGCTCCTTTATTAGATTTATATAAAGCTGATGAATTGGAGAGTAAAATAGATCCAGGTTCTACTGCTATTTTGAACTCGGGTATAACTTATGAACAAATAACATCAGCAACAAAGACTTTAACCTCCCAAGAGTATGACCCGATTTTGCAAACTTTAGATGATTCAAGAATTTCATTTTTAAATCCACATCAAGCATATGTTAAAGTTAATTATCCACAGTATACAAAACCTTTAGCTAAGAATGGAACCCCATTGGATTTATCTCAAGTTCCTAAAAACAGACTTGCACCTCCTTTTTTGGATTATGAAGAACCAAAATTATCACAAGATGAAACAAAATTGTTACAAGTTTTAGATCATGATTTAAAATTAGAATCGTATGGTGATGATAATCAATTTGAATTTGAGGATGTAAATGCTGTGGAAAATATTGGTGGGTTCGTTTCATTTTTACAAAAACTTTTCAAAACTGGACCATTTTCAAAAGAGGCAAAATATTACAAGAAGTTCCCATGGGCTAAGATTTTCCATAATATTGATCAAGAATCTGATCTTGAGAACCAACTGACCAAATATGAAAAGACTAATAATGGGGACTCTGTTTTATTTGAAAGAAACAATACTGATATGTTTCCTATTAATGGAGTTATTTCATCACCTTTACCATTATAAGGGATGACACAAACCACTGAAGCTTTAAGATCGTCAAAGAAGAAGGCTAGAGCTAATAAATAACTTGATTAGAGATTTTTCACTTATCGTTGTAGATTTATTGGCCCGTGAAGAAATGGCAGATCATTCCTAAATGGACTAAATGAAAGGCATTCTCTATTGGAAAAAATATGAATATGATCAAAATATTCTGATAATCCCAAATATTTGGTTTCTACTACCTGTCACCATACAAAAACCTGATGTTATTTGAACTTTTCTTTGTTTTTTCGTTTTCTTTGTCTTGGTTTTTCCAATCAACCAAAAAAAAACTGATAAAGGCGACCCATAATTAATATCTTAACCATAATCACAACCATCTCAGCACAACAAAATAAAAAATGGCCAACGAATCAAGATCAATAGCATGCACATTCTGCAGAAAGAGAAAGAGAAAGTGTGATGGCCAAACACCGTGTTCCATCTGTCGCAGATACAACAAGACTGGTGCTTGTGAATATCCAACTGATAAAGATAAAAGAAAATGGAAATATGATTCAACTTATGTGGATTATTTGGAATTGAAAGCTGATATACTACAACAGTTTGCTAATGAATTGATAAGAAGTGACCATTCAAAGGCGAAAACCATCAATCGTGACTTGATTTCTAGCATAATGAGTCATAATACTATGCCAAAAGCTCAATCTTCAAATACTTCAGCTGAGACTTTATTGAAAGGGTTAGCTGATGAAAATGCTATAGATGAATTGGTATCTACAACTTGGAGAGTTAGACAAGATCATAAAGGTCATACTGAGTTCTATGGTCCAATTTCAGGGAGACAACAAGTTATCGAAGATTCAGAAGAAGAGTTAGAAAATATATCACCAAATAAAAACATTGATTTTGTTCAATCTTCAAAAGAATTTAGACATTCATTATTAGAAATCTTCAAAACAAATTTTGCACAATTTTTCTATATATCATTATTAGATAATGAAGATTTGAAAAATTGGGATTATCCATCTTCTGACATTTCAAAACAATTTTTATTATGTGCAATTTTCACATATAGTTCATTATTCACAAATCATAGAGACCTTTCATTTAGTTTCTTACAAGAAGCTGAAGTGTTGTGTATGAAGGCATGTCGAAATGTTAATGAGTATGTTTTACAAGGTTTACTGATCCTTTCATGTTTTGAATTAGGAATGGGTTTAGATTCAAATTCTTGGGCATTTAATGCAATGACTTCAGCATTTACACAATATATGAAGTTACATTTAGAGGAGGTCCCTACTCCAGGAAATAACAATGATAACAACAACTCTTTAATTTCATTATCTCCTAGGAAAACTTCAATGTTTTGGTCAATAATTTTGCAAGATCGTATAATTACAAGTGTTTTGGGACGTGGTTGTCGTATTCAATATTTTAGAATAAAAACACCTTTTTATTCACCACTTTTAACAGATAAATCAAACGAACATTATTTAACTGAATTATCATTTGCCTATCATTCAAAATTATGGTATATTCATGATCGTTCAATTGGACAAATTTATTCATTCAAAGCTGATTATTTACACAATTCACATAGATCCATATTAATGAATCAAGGAATGGAGGCATTAGATGAATGGAAAGCTTCATTACCATTAGATTTAAAATTAACCTCGGAAACAATAGATACAAGGATTTTAATTGTTCATTTATCATTTTCAGTTGTTTATTTGTTATTACATCGTGCTTATCTAAAGCAAATCCCATTAAAAGTTATTCAAGTTACAATTGAACAATGTACAATTGCTTCCAATATAATTCAAAGGATATCAAATAATAATTTAATCTTTAAAGATTCTCCACGTCCATATTTTGTTTCATATTTGATCTTAACATGTGCAACATTTGATTTATTTTTACTTTCAAATAAAGATGAATCTTTAAAACCTAGTGCATTAAATAGAATTCAGATTTATATTGATTCTCTTTTAGATTTTGGGAAAATTTGGAGAAGAGGTAATAAAGATATTCAAGTTTTAGGTGCTTTAGCTAAAAGATGGAAATTGAAAATACCATATTTAGATCAAGCTTTATTAATGGTTCAAGATACTGATAAAATGTTTATGAATGAATCATTCGATTATGGTTATATTAATGAAGATTATACAATTCATGCAAATAATTTTTTCAATCAATTTCAATCAGAATCAGAGCCTATGAGTATGGATAGTTAAAAATTGATGTTTGGTAATTCTGGGAATTTAGCATCATGTATAAATTCTTCATCTAATGGTGCAATGTCATTACTACTTTGAGGACTTGATTGTGGTTGCTGTTGTGTTGGAAATGTTGGGAAGTCTTGATATGGATTGTAAACTGGTTGTGGCTGCTGTTGTTGATGATATTGCACCTGTGGAGGCATAAATTGTGGATCCATCATCCCTGTGGATTGTTGGAAACTGTTCAATTCTTGATTGTAATCTATTGGTTGGAAATTTTCCTCTTGATTCAATCCAAACATTGGGAATTGTACTTCAAATAGCTGAAATGGATTTAATCCATTGTTATTATTATTATTATTGGTAATGTTATTTGGAATATTATTCATACTTGAATTTGAAGTTGTAGTTGACTCTTTAACGAATTGTTCATCTAATAAATCGTTATTGATTTGTTCTAAAGCTGATTGAATTGAATTTGTTAATGGTGAAGAAGATCTTGAACTTGTTGGACTTTGGAAGTTTTTATTTAGATTATATTTCTCAGCCAATTTTTGTAAATGATTTAAATGTAATTCTGCACTTGGCCAATTTGTTGCAAATTTAGTTAAAATTTCAATACAATCTTGATATAATTCCAAAATGTTTTTTTCACTCTTCAATCTTGATAAGTTTCTTGAATGATGACCAGCTGTTAAAATAAACAACAATACTAATGAAACTGAATGAACAAGATATCCAAAATTATAAGGTAATTTATCCACTGGGAATTCATCTTTATTTAAAATTGATAAAACATTTGCAGCTTTAATAGCAGCTTCCACTGTAGCTGTTCTTGTTAAGTTGGGATTTTCTTTGACAAATATTTTATTCAATTGTAAAACTGCCACATAATAATTGAAATTGAAAATTAAGATAAACAAATTTTGTTGATTGAAAGAACCTTTAGTTTCCAAATTTAATGATTTCAATCTTAATTGAATTGGTAAAGAAGTTAACAACTCTTTTAAAGTTTTCAATGCCATGATTAAAACTTTTTCTCTGTTATTTGTATCACCAACATCAAAATTAGTTGAAAAAATTTGATCTGTATAACGATCGTAAATATACCATAATCTTGAAAGGTAAGCAAATGATAGATCGGAAATGTGTAACTTATTTCCTGAATTTGTAGAAATTTTGTAAAAAGGTGAAATAATTCTTTTAAAATGAATGACACAGGGTACTTGAATTAAACTTGTTATTAATCTATCATGAAGGCAGATTGACCACAAGATTGAACATTTCAAAGGTGAAGATCTTGGAGCAAAAGTTGCATGGAAATCATCATCATAAGCTATATGTAACCCCATTTGTTGAGCCAATGAACAAGCCATAGCATTCATTAAATAAGATTGATGTAAATTCCCTTGACCTAATTCATAATTTGATAATAAGTAAAGACTTAGGATGATATAAATGTCCACTTTACATTTACAAGTGATGCTCATTAATGAATCTCTAGCCATTGCAGTGAAATATTCTTCATGGTTTTTCTTATTTGGGTGAGTTGCAAAAATTGAACCAATACCATAAACACAAGTCATGAATAATCTTAGGGTTGGTTGGTTGATATAATTGAAATTTTTCTCTTTTATCAAAGGTATCAGATGTATTAAAGCCATTGAATGTATAGCAAAATTTTGTTCAAATAAGTCAATCAAATAACAAGAATATGATAAATCTCTGAAAACTAAATTTAGTCCAATAAGGGAGATTGGTGACGAAGTTGACGTTATTCCATTGTCATCCTCATTATCCTTATTTATCAAATCTTGTAATTCAGTGGTGTATTGACTCTTTTGCCCTTGATCATCTTGTTCGTCTTGATCAATTCTTAATTGTTCAGTAGCAGTCAACAAGTCATCTATTAATTCTTCATGAGCAGGGTCCAAATCATCCACTGGGGTGGTTGTTCTTGTTGATGGGTCAGAGCCTTTGGGTATTTCATCTTCAAATTTGGACAAGTTTTTCAGTTTCTCATTCATAACTTGATGTAATTCTGGGTCATCCTTGATGAACTCTTTGATGAATTTCTCTATAGCAGACACCTTCACCTCCAGGAAGTCCACGTAGTCCGTGTGGTACTTTCTCCTTCTTCTGTCACTGTTTGTTGTGTAGGAGCAGTTTTGCTTGAACTTGATGCAGTTGGAGCAAGGGTTCTTGCCATTACACTGCTCATCTGTTAGTACTATAATCATTATGACTCAAGAACCGTTACGCACTTTCCTCTTCTTGTCACGGCATCCCACGCAGGACGAGCCTGTGGTTGCACTGCCATTAGCTGCTGCAGTTCTAGCGTCCTCCATCAGTCTCTTTTATCTCTTTCTCCCTGTTCTTTCTGCTTACAATTTGGTGCTCTTTGTATGGACAAGGCGACCCATAATTATTATTACCAAGACAGGAATTCGCGAATTGGATAATTGGTCATGTGACAGTCACGTGAATATCCTTAATATAAAGATAACTAGGGAAAACCACTTAAGAAACCACAAAATGAATAGATAAAATAACTTATAATCACTTCATCAACACTATAACTATTTTTCACCTTACCTTCTCTATATATTTCCACCACTTGTCTAACAAAACCCACTAAAATCCATATGTGTCGTGTACCGTGATGAAAAAAAGGCTGAAACAGTGTGGAAATGGTCAAGTTACTAACTATTAAACGAAGGGCAAAAGAACGAGTTTTTGATATATATAAAGAGCATTAAAGAGGCTCACATGCGGAAGAACTTTTATAGTGCAGTGAGTGCAAGGATTCAAACCATGGCCAAGGACAACCTCATACTAACCTTTTGCAAGCTCGGTGCATTACTAGGAATATCTGTATTCCGCAAAGTTTACAATGAACTGATATTCTTAACCAATGGTGATTTATCCCATTCAAAGTACTTTATAAACACTATATCAACTTTTTTTTCATGGAGGTTTTTCATTAATTTTGGCTTATTAAATTTCTTGCTGATTTGTGTCTTGCTAATACCCAAATTTTTAAGATGGTTAGCATTTGGTACTTTAAATGATTATGAAATTAAAAGCATCAAAGAAAAATTCAACTATACGTTATTTGAATTCATAATGGGGTTGATATTACTTAAGCATATTGAATCAGAATCTTTAACAATCAAGGGTTTTGCTAAATATGCTTCAATCTCAATCTGTGTGGTGTTATTGAAAAGTTTCCATTATTTATCAGCAATTAGAGTAAAGACATTTATCAATAATAATAATAGTCATGGTCATGGAAGTGGTACTTTATTCAAAAAGCAAAGCATAAAACTAATATTAGGGATGTTGATGTTAACATTGATTGATTCCCTATTAATTTACAAATTTTCAAATGAATATAATTTTAACACGTTATCAATAATTTTCGGTTATGAACTTTTAAACCTTTTCCCTTTGATTCTATTGAATTTATTCAACTTCACAACTTCTATTGTTTGCTTAGGATCTAAGAAATCAATAATAAAATCCAAAATAATATTGGATTTTTTAGTCAATTTAGCAAGATTTTCATTATTTGTTATTTATTCATGGTATTTCAACTTATATTTCACTTTCCCTGTTCATATAATTCCCTCAAGCTATAAATGTTTTAGACTACTTTTAACTAAAACCAAAAAATTGATTGCTTATAAAAGAAATAGTCTAAGGTTTAAATTATACAGTCAGTCTTTACAAAAAGTGAAATTAGATGAAATTGAATTGATAGCTGATCGTTGTTTCTGTTTGGAAGATTTGAGGTACGAGGGTAATGATGCTGATTTAAGGATGTTGTGTTGTAAACATGTTTTCCATTATGAATGTTTGAAATGGTGGTTGATAAAGTCTAGAACATGTCCAATATGTAGAGAACATGTTCATTTGCATAAACAAAAAGTTGCATAGGGGGAAGAAGAAAGGTAAAGTTTAGTATAAACTTAGTTGAGGGTTTGGTGTTGCTCTACAGTTGCATACAATGATACAAGTGATTGGGTAGGATCTGGAGAGGTTTTTTAATGATTGGTTTATTTATGAATATTGGAGTTTTTTGGGGGTAAATCTAGGTGCTTTAATGAGACAGCTTTTAACTATGTAGAGTCTCTTTTTGGTGTAAATTTCAGGGATTAGATATCATTGTGATAATGAATATCAATTCGATTACCAGTGTAATAAAAGATGTGAAACAAAAGGCATATCTAAACTGAGCCTCTTCTAAAACCCTTTATACTGCTTAACTAAAATGGGTATAATTGTTACAAACTTAATATTCTACACTTGTAACAATAGGCTTTTGCTTTAGGCTCTGAAACTCCAACGGAATTGTAGAATTCGGTTCAGCTTTAATCTAATTTAGTCATAGATCCCCTGCTAATCAAACACTGTACAATTGCAATTACCTTTAAACTTTCGTCTATTTCGCCTAAAGTTGATTGCCGTAGACTAGCGAAAAGGAAAGAAAAAGAACACAAATGGAACTTCTCTATTCCAGTTAAATTAGAATAAAGAATAAGAACAAATCACCTATTTCCAATTAAAAAAACTTTCATTAAAAAAACATTTGAAATTTTGAATTTAATTTATGTTATTACCATTTATAGTAATTTCCTATTTGGGATGTTTTGAATGTTTTTTCCCTTTTTTTGCCATACGAAAAAACAAAAAAAAACAGAAACGAGTATTAAACAATAACAATAACAATAACAGTAACGAGAAACAAAAAGAAGAACTGGATTATTTTCATTTGCTGAGAAGTTTGTGCTGCTGCTTATGGTGTGTTGCTTGATTGCTGTTTTGCTGCTGTAATGGATTATTTAACTACAAATTTCAATACAGAGCTGATGGATATCAACTTTACAGCTCCATTCAGATTGATGAATTTACCTTTGGAAATTATTATCAAGATACTCATATTCTTGGATATTCCAGACTTGGTTAGTCTATCAAGGACTTGTACATTGTTGAAAAGATTGGCTAATGATAATTTCATATCAAGTTCAAGATTTCTTTATACAAGGGATAAAATTGGTATTTCAATTCAAAATAGACCTACAGTGGATTCACTATATTCAAGACATATAATACCCATTAGATCACCTAGTTTCAATCCAAACCAATTGTTGATTGTGTCAATGCTGACTAAATCTATTGTTAAAGATAATTTGAAAAAAAATTTACAAAAAAGACCAAGTTTAAAAGAATTAAAAGATAAAAACATTGTCAAGGGACAAACTACTGAATTTGTTCAATCTAAAATTAAAGAATTTAAGAAGCAGAATCTATCAAGTATGTTGACAGTATATGTTAATTCTTATAAATTTCAAAAAAAAACCAATTCTTCAACTTCAATTATGAATGAAGAAGAATATAGTTCAATTTTAGGTAAATTTTATTCAAATTTAAAAAAAATTCCATCAACATTGAAGAAAGCAAAATCTCAAGATTCAATAACAACATCAATTGATAATAATACAAGTACGAAATTTTTAAATCATTTTGAAAATAAAGATGTTTCCAATAATAAACATTCTAAAAGATCAATTTCATTAGATTCAAAAGTTTTTTCCAAAAAGCAATATTTTGAAAACTTGATTCAAAAAAATGAACACCATGAAAATGTTGATAATGATGAATCAATAACTAGTTTGAAGAAGTCGAAACCACCTAGTGCAATTAGAAAACCTTCAAGAACATTATTGAGGGCTTCTATTGTTAATGATTGTAAGATAAGTTATGAAAAGGTGTTTTGAAAGGACTTTTTTTGCTTTGGTGAATGTTTTTTAATGTGTGTTTATAATGAGTTTGGTGTTTTTTTGGTTTAATTTGTTTTAACGAATAATTTATGAATAATTTTGGGTTGTTGGAAACCTCTATACAAATGTGTGATAATTAATATAATGTGATGTACTTAACATAGGATTTGAAAGAGTCCATGCTTGCTCGTATGTCTGAAACTAAATATTTAATACCGTGATGATGATGATGATGATGATGATGATGATGATACAGCCGGTGTTTCATGATGTTGTTTATAAGGGCCCACCAATATCCAGAAGGGTATTATGAACCTTCACGCTATGATTTGGAAAAGTACTCCTCAGTATGAATATTTTTACTCATACATTGGTCATTATCAAGCCGGCTATTTACATCCACCTATATTAGTACTCTTGATGATGAGAATTTCAGATCACTAAATGTCAAATGCACGAGATACAATAAATCACACTCTTATCATGCTTCTATAATTGAAATTTGGAAATAAAAAATCAGTTCATAGATAGAACAAAAGGGCTTTTGATGGATCTGTGGTTTGTGCTTTGAATTTTAGTGTATTTTATGGGCTATTCATGTGAGATGCAGGCTACTAGGTCCGTAAGAATGGTTTCATCTTGTACAATTCATTTAGCACTCCTTACATCAAGTGCAATGCCCCACCAACCTGTCTCGGTTGACTCCTAGTATAAATTACGTGTACCTAGTGATAAAATTCCTGTCAGATGAAGTTGAATTTAACCCATTCTACATGGAGATGAGTTTCCTTCAATTTTACTAGAAATTTGAGGTACATCAACTGTCAGGTTGAAGCATTCCGTGTGAAGATTATGAATAATACGTGCTACAGTATTAGAATCAATTACATTCAAGTACTCTCCATATGTATTGATTGTAGTTGATTGTACGATTATCTTTTGATGTGTAACTTTCTTCGTAAATAATTTCTAGATGTATTACAAAAGCTCTCTACAATAGAAAAAATGCATTACTCCCATAACATTATGGTATCATTATTATAAGCTCATTTACACAAAGAATATCAACTGAATCAAAGGTCACCAATCGATACCGACCTCGAACTATACGAGCATCTTCAGCCGTTCGCGACTTAGCTGTCATTCGGTGTTCAAGTGTTAAGCGAGGACTCTAGGCTCCAAATGAGCTTGACTCCAATCAGTGCTGTATAATTCTTCTCGGCTATTGTGTTGTCTAAAATTGACCAGTTTATTACGAGTTTGACGACGTGGGTGTTTGTATAGTGTGCTTACACTCTGTGGTGTGTAGAAAATATTGCATTCGTATTAATTAGTGTTCATCATTAGGACAGATTAACCGAGAAATTGTATGGAAAGAGCTTGATTTTATTGAGGATTTGAATTCTAGAAATTTCAATACTGTTCTACGTTGAAAAGCTTGTTTTTAGTAAAGATTTATAAATGTTTTTTAGCGGGCTACTTTTAGGAAGCTGAACATATAAGGGAAGATGGTTCAAGCACAGAGTGCTACAAGATCAAGAAAGTGTACCTTTTTCATGTCAAAATCTCTGGTCACGCTAAATAATATTACTAAAAAAGACTCCATAGAGATCTAGAAGATCTCGAGGGTGTTTGTGCTAAAGTCCATGTTGTAAAGTGAAGACTTGAACTTCAAAACTCTTCAGAAAAAAAACCGTTAAACGTCAACGTCAAACTACAACTGAGCATCACACACTTGAATACAGATGAACCCTTTGCTGTTCATGGAAACTTCCCAAATAGTCGCTTGAAAAGGGTATCGAATGTTTTCAAAAGGGAAGCCAGCGACGAGCGTTCACAGCAAGAGAAAGTCCGTCTTAAAAGAGTCGGCTTTCCACTGTTTTCGTCGAGGAATAAGTTTCTTGATGCAAGTATGAGAAATGAACTTGTCTGGTTCCCTTCGTAAAGAAGAACGTATACAAACTTGAAAGTGTTTTATAACCTACCTAGTACCCACTCGTGGCTTATGGCTTATGGCACCTTTTGTGTCTGGTTATTCACTGCTTAAAGCGGACTTGGTGTTTTAAACACTCATGCTAAAGAAGTTGTGTTCAAATGTCATTTGGCATATCTTTTGAAGTTGATGAGCTTCATGATGATCCAATACTAGGGGAATCATGAATATTCTTGGGATGAACGAGTGGGTGAAGGTGAATATCTTCAGATTTCCAAAGAAACCCCTTCTAGTTTGGGATAGCTCAAGTATCAAATTGGGATTTGTGTTTGAGAAGCTGAATACTTCTGGATCCTGTCACAAATTTTAGTGTGTGCCAAATCGCGAAGGTACTTCGAATTGCAGACATTGTTCAGTTGTGAAATAAAATAGGGCTACAGAGAAGTGTTAGGTATTTAAACTGGGATCTTTAATTTTGTGCTTGTTTTCCTGTTGAGCTTGACCACGATTTTAAGTGGACATCTTGCAATTGGGAGCTCATTGTTCGGCGTAGACCTCAATTCAGATCTGGAAATAATAATTTTGGAGGACGTGAGACGAAAGAGAAGTGAGATCTGGCTGGGAATAATTTACTAATTGGCTGAGGACTGAAAGTTCCCTTGTTGGGAAGCCAAAATTCAAAGTGGAAAAGCATTGTTTCAGTTCAAGTGGCTCACTACCATCAGGTCATTTTCATGTGTGCCAACATTTGGGCAGCTCTACTACTTGCAACAGTTTTAACGGGTCCAAGCCGAACCAGCGAGCTCTACGCTGCTACTACGCTGTGGCCTGTGGCTACAATAGCTTCAGGTTGCAACTATCAAATCCTTGTGAACGATTCTTTCGTTCGCCTCAAAAAACTGTCTTCGTGTATGTGATCTTCCCTTCGCTAAACTCTCCTTCAACGTTTCCGCTTGGTGCTCCTTCTGGCTGTAACTAGGCCTCCCCGCCTAGCTCCTCCCTAGTTCTCCCTGGGCTCCTGCCTAGCTCCTGGGCTCCGGGCTGGGCTGGGCAAGGTTTCGGCTAATGTCTGGAAGGAAGAAAACTGTTTTTTACGGTTCATGCATGTCTGACCTTTTTAACTTTGTGCATTTGGGCCCTGGGGCTAGAGTGGTTTTTTAACAAGATACACAACATTGGGATATCACAACAACAAGGATATCTTCAGCTGGGATTACACTCTTGTTAATCATATGATCTTCAGTCAGTAAACTATTTGCTCTTTGGCTGTAAGAATCTATACTTTCTCCCCCTCCAAAGTTTGGAATTCGTCGGTCATATTATGGTTTTAAACGAATAACCTTCATCATAAGAATCAAACCAGATTGCAACTATATATCTTTGATGTAGGGTTAAAATAATCCCTCCTTACAGTGATTCTATTTAAATCTCTTCGTCTATTGTCTATTGTGAATTTCAAATGTATTCAAGACCCTACATCAATACCTTAATCTAATTCATTAACTTCATTACATTATACACAATATGTACACAAAACCCAAAAACAAACAAAATAGTAGAGGATCAATTTCAAATCCAAACACTCCTAAAACAGCACTCCCAAAACAATATATAGAAATAACCCATTGTAACTAAAAACATAACCTTCATCGACACCAAATTAAAACAAATTAATCCAACATCACTTCTTCTTCTTTGTTGTAATATCAACATAACCTGCACAACATTTCTTAGACTTTTCACAGTTCATACATGATGGTTTTCTTTCATCACATTTGATTCTTCTCTTTCTACAAGTCAAACAACCTGTTCTTGTTCTTTTTCTAATTTTTTTAGGTTGAATATGACCAATATGATGAATTGTATGAGCTGAATTTGATGAATTATAATGTTGATGTGGAGCACTCGGTATTTGTTGATTTAACACTTGTAATCCTGGGTGCATGTGTACTTGTTGTTGTTGTGGTTGTTGAATAGGTTGAGATGTTGGTGCAACTAATTCTTGAATTGAAGGTAATCTTAGATTACCAGCATCATAAGATTGTGCTCTTAATGGTTTAATGGATGATTGAGCTTCTAAAGGTGAAACTAATGGTTGTGGTTGTTGATATAGTAAATTGTTCAAGCTTGGTTTATGGGTATTATTGTTTGAATAAACATATTGAGGTTGTGAAGTTAAAGTACGTAATCCACCTTGCTGTATACTTGTTACATGGTGATGTTGTTGATGTTGATGATGATTATCACCACTGTATGAATAATTTGGTGCTGAACTATAGTGTAATAATGGTGGAGCAGTTGAATCACTTGGACTGAAACCTCCAGCAGCAACGCCAGAAGTTGAAGATGTTGGTTTATATTCAAAGTAGTTATCACGTGAAGAAGATATAGATGATGGACTCCCACCAACAACACTATAATGGTGATAATGATTAAAGGCTCTGTTCTCTTTGTTCATCGAGAAAGCTTGTAAGCTCGGTAGTTGATTGATTCCTGGCAGTGTAGTTCCCATCATTGGTGTGGTGTACGTGTTTTCAAATGTTTGGAGAAGTATCACAGATGTTGGGAAAAACTGAGATATGGATTCACTTAAATACAGAGTTTGGAATGATGGTGGAAGAAGAGATGGAAGGGAAAGAAAACACGGTTGGTGGTGGTTAGTTGTAGGTTTTTCGCTCATCAGAACTTTGGCGTATATCTAATCGATTAATCAAAATGGTTCAACTGTGTAGATGGTGCATGCAATAGCATGTATAATGCATGTAAATGTTGGTATTACATGCTGTTTCTCGATGCAACATGTGAAATCTCACAGTACCCAGATGCATTATTGTACATTTGGTTTTGGTTGTTTGTGTAACGGTGCAACCTTTTTCTGGAAATGGAGGACTAGTAGTGTCTCAAGGCCCGAGTCCCCTGTCTACACTACTAATAATCAAGTGCGCCGCAAAGAAAGATTTAACGTGTAGTCATTTAGTCCTCCAATAAAGAGGCCCTAGACCTCCAAGTTAAGCCGAAAGTTGTAGCGACCGGAAAAATTCACACAAGTTGAGTACTTAATTGATAAGTTGTACCTGTTGATTGGCAAGTTATCGAGTACAATTAACATATTTTAACTAGATTTGTCTGTGTATTTTCAACGATCTCTTTGCTGAACATCACAAAGTTTACATGTAGATAGATCAACAACATCTGAATGATTGATTTGAAAAAGTACATACACTACTATGGCTAGTGCTAGACAAATTTCAAACCTAAAGCCATCATGATATTGGAAAGGAGCTTCTGTAGCAGTGAATGAACATGTAGTCAAAGTGGCTGGATTCTAGATTCTTATTGCAACGGAGATGTCTTTCCGCAAGT
Organism: Hansenula anomala; assembly: GCF_001661255.1. Taxonomy (NCBI): domain Eukaryota; kingdom Fungi; phylum Ascomycota; class Saccharomycetes; order Phaffomycetales; family Wickerhamomycetaceae; genus Hansenula; species Hansenula anomala. The sequence goes on from NW_017567116.1 coordinate 108,758, forward strand.
AATAGATTAATGGAAATTGAGGGAGAGTGGGAAAGGTTACATGAAAATTGAATGGTATTGGTGTACTTCATATAAAAGAGTTTTGACAGATCTTCAGTAAATTTTACATACATCTTCTATTTCGCCTTCTTCGCATCGGTTCGGTATTTCTTTTTGGGAAAAGAAATTCATGATTAAGCACAAACAAAAAACAAAAACAAAAAAAAATACACCATACACTTTGAAACGCGAAAAATTTCCCAACAACAAGTTTATAATACAAAACACAACCACAAGGTGGGGCCAATAAATTGATGGGAAAAAGTGGTCAGTGCTGAGTACTACATATGCTCTTATAACTTTCTTATTGTGCAACTCAAAGAATACGAATGTGCGTGCAACACATCCGCAAATACTAGTTCAAAGTTGAATCTGCGACGCGGATGGATTGAATAATCATAAAACCGATAGAGTCCACGATTTTGAAGAAATGGTTTTATAGTGATGGGCCATGGCTCATTTTTGTCTCAAAGAATGTCAAACACTTTTGTGAGTTGTTAGAGAAGATAAGATGCAAGTGAGTTTTCAAGATGGTCTAAAAGTGTTACAAGTTCGTATAATGTATTCATAGTTGAAAACACATAGGCAGCTTGTATGGTCGAGCTTGGATTCCCGCTTTTCAAAGTACAGTCAAGTGAGCGAAGCTCAACCTGTATTAACAGTTCATCGTGAAGTTGTGAATATTCTTCGAGTATCTTTATAGGACTCCAGACTCAAATTAACCAGCTCTATGGCATACTACCCATAATTAGGTTTGACGTTTTGTATGTATTTCCATCTCGATAAATCTGTTGCATGTAATATGAGATATAGTCAAGAGTCTATGGTGGCCTTTACAATAAGAGTGAGCACAAGTTATCTTGATGAACATCGAGCTTAGATATTACGAAGAAGTTGAGTGTAGCATCAACATGTTAAGGTTACCATCGCCAAAGTTATTTACATGTTAGGGGGTTATCAAATTGGTTATTTTTTCTGCCAGATGAAGCAATAGTTGTAGTTTCATTAAGAATGGTCATGTGTTTCGACAAACACCGTTTTCCAGATTCTTTACAAAATCTAGCCATTTTGAAGTACAGATCGGCTTCAAAGAGATGTACTACTTTCATGAGTATATCGACTTCAGAGATCTGTCGTGTCTTCTTTGAAGGGTACTATTTATCCTGCAACAATGCTCAAGAGTCATCGTTATTATTATTGAAATCTCCAACATCAAAGTTACAAGAGGCGGGCTCGCTTCAAGAGGGTACCAAATCAAATAAGATTCAACAAGACCCAGTATCGATATTATAAGAGCTAGTTGTATGTACAGCTGTCAGTAATAGTCTTGTATATATCTACAAGTTTTATATTCAAAGAAGCTGGATTCTAATAGATATGGGACGATTGACGACCTGAGTGGATAAATAAAGTGCCCTTTTGTAGTACCATTATATTGAGTTACGTTTGAAGCAACTTTAACAAGCAAGTACACGATTATACTAAGAGGATACAATTGGAAGTTGGCTTTTGGTCTGTGGTGTCCAAGCTCATCTTTGACACAAGGGAAACTCGCGATGCAGCAAGCAGCTCTCGCTTAACACAGCGATCAGCCCAGTCGGACGCTGGGCTGGGGGAAATCCGAACGACTCATGGGCTCGTAGGCGGCCGCTCCCTCTGGGGAAGGCTGGGGTCGGTGAGCCTGGCTTTGGGGAGAGGGAATCATCGTGGGCTCGTAAAGCTTGATAATCAAAAGTGAAGAAGATACCAATCTTAAATTGAACTTGATCCAATCCAATTGAAAACACTCAGGCACAATGGCTTCTTTCCCTTCCCCATTTTACTCGAAGTACAACTATTCAGATCCCAGGCCCTTGATTAATTTAATCGAACGATAGTTACAGACTGACATCACCTCTCTCACAGAGACCGGATAAATATGATGGTTTTAGAGTTGAGACAATCTTGATGAAGCGATATTTGGTCAATAACAGGTACACCAGTGGTACAACTGACAAGACGTTGGCAACCTATCCTCTGGTGTTATGTCTTCTTATGAGTTGATCATTCGGGCATTTAAACCAATCTAGATCCACTATCAACATGATCCACTCTCCTTTTCCCTTACTCATCTCTCGAGCTTTTGACATGGTGAACCACTGTTTCATCAAAAATAATATAACCTCGACGGGCTTGAAACTAACCCAATCTCAAAATCCACAACCTTCTACACAGATCGTCTCTGGCTCTGGAACCTCATTTGCATTTGATTCTTGACTCTTGAACCTGTTCAAAGCTACTCTTCACGTCAACCAAGTCCCCCAGCAAAGCGTACACCACACTATCAAAACAAAGCTCCTGCTATGTACAGTTCTTCTATGTGTCGTAAAGACGTATGTACTGATGTCATCACTAACACCCAAGCGAGGTACACGTTTAACACTAGATCAAGCAATATAACCTTTCAAGCTTGAGCAGCCTTATTCTTCCACTATGCTATACTAAATCTCTATTAAGCCACTTGAAACAGGTGAACTCATGTACTCAAACAGGTCTTCTCCGAGATTAGGTTTCTATTCATGCTGAACAATTATTTGCAATTGCTTACTCAATTCCTATAACTCCAATAGAGCATTCAAAGATCAACTTCAATCATTAAAATCATCATTTCCCTTTACCCAATACTAGTATACTTTTAACGATTTAACTTTGAGACAGCTTCGAATACAAAACCTTCGAGCGACTCATAATTAGTACACCTTCTAACACTTATGTATGACATCCCGTTGATCAATTGCAATCCAGGTGACATTTGAACCAAACAAAGTAATCAATTGCTTAAATTTTAGCCTAAAAAAACTGTTGACCTCACCTTTTTCGATCAACTTCAAAAAAAATACACAAGTACCTAACACCCGTTCACGTCCTTTGATAACGTCTCTCGTTACGATTCTACTTCTACATCACCTCCGCAATCTTTAACTTCTCACTCCCTCAGATTCCTAATCTGGTGTCAGATAATACACACACAAGCTAAAAAAAAACTTACACTTGACATGTGATTAATTGACCGATTGAATGATCATGTACCCATGGTGAACATTGAACCTTGATGACAGAATACGGTGAGTTATTCCATGATCAATGAATATGTGCATACTAATGTAAATTGCCTGTAACTAATTGTAAGCTGCCAATTACGACGGTACACGTTAAAATGTACTATATATTTTCGCCTTGAACTCAAATATTGCTAATTATATTCAAATAATACATAAATTCTGAGTATATATTTGATTTACAATATTAAATATGATCAATTTTCTATTATTTAATAAATTTCAGACGTCGTCATACAGCTAGATCACGTCTGAGTCACCTTTAATACATTTTTTACATATTTATGTGATTATTGTACAGATTAATATTGATTATATAAATATGCAATAATACAAAAAACATGATTAAAAAAACAAAAAAAAAAATAGTGTATAACTAAATTATCGAGTCTTACTTAATTAAAAATGCTGGTGATTTTTATATTAATCATTAAATATATTAAAAAACAGCCCGATAAGTTCATGATTATGGTTATATTGATTAATCAGCTCTTACATAAGAATCAAAGTGATTCGCGAAAATTTCGAGCACAGAAAAAAAAACATGAAAACAACAGTCAAATTAACGTTAGTGAAATCAAATCGAAACCAGTCCCACTCCATTCAAATCCTTTCCATCGGCTTGCTGTTGACGTTGTCTGCTTCAATCAGATCAATATGAATACATACAATGGTAACAATGCTCTCGAGATGATGGTTCCAGGTGCTCATACTCACCATACCCAAAGACCTGAACAATATTGGCCAACAATAATAGAAAGACCTAGCAATGATTGGATTTTCTCTATAGAGGATATCAAATTATCTCCATCTGTTCAATCGGGGATGTCCATTGATGATGAACTAATAGCATATCAGAAATGTTTGGATACTTTTGTCAAAGCTTCAAGAAATTTAAAACTTCATAGGTCAAATATATTCTTTGCAATGGTTTACCTATTTAGATTTTATCAAAGATGCTCAATGCAACATTTTAAATGGCTTGAAACTGCACAGGCTTGCTTATACCTAGCCTCAAAGAAGTTGGAAAACCATAGAGGTTCAAAAGCTTTTGCCCTAGCTTTTGCAAGATTTATACGTCCTGATACTGATGAAACTACAAAAGAATATTGGAAATGGAGAGAAGCTTTGGAAAACAACGAGGAGATATTACTGGAAATGATTTGTTTTGATACTTCAATTAAAAACCCATATGAATTTTATGAATTCTTGATTGATTCAAACCCTTCCCATATTGACTTGAGAAATGATGCTATAAGCAAGATTGAAAATTTATCAATTTGTCAAATTTTTTTACTTTATGATATGGAGAAAATTTTCATTACATTATTGGTGTTATGTGCAATTAGAAAAAAAATAAATTTCCCACTAAGGTACTTTGAATTCAATATCAACCCTAATGAAATTTTGGAAATTAAAAAATCTTATGAATCATTAATTAAAAGATATCCGAAAAATGTTGAACAACTGGGTGATTTTCTGGAATTGAATGTCACCCTTGAAGATATTGAAAATCTATCAAATGGATCAACTTCTGAATATTTTGTTGATCATGGGAAATCAACTACAATATCACCATCTCCTGTTCATGAGGAAAATCAAGAAAATAAAGCCCCTCAGGATACCAATGATGAAAATGCTCAACAGCCTATAAAAGTTGCCTTTTCTAAAGAGGAATCAAATGGCGTAATATCATCACATCCAATCACAATACAGAGCAATGAAACTACAGCTAAATTTGAACCACCAGTGATAGAAAATAAGATTGAGGATAAACCATTGAATGAAACTGATCATGGTAACAATGATAAGAATATTAATAATAATGATGATGACAATGATGACAATAAGAAAGAGAAGGTTGATGAAAAAGAAGAGGAACAAAAAGTGGTTACAGAATCTATTGATGAAAATAAAAAGAAAATAGAGGATGACGCATCTGCTGGAATAGACGCTAAATCACCAATTGAATCAAAAGATCAAGATGTTGAGATGAAAGATGCTGAGCCTAAACTGGGATCACCAATTAGAGAACCATCTGTTGAATCTCAAAAGAAGGGTCAAGAAAAAACCAATGACACGAAACCTTCCAGCATTGGCTCCAAACCTAAATCTTCAATTTTCATGAAGAAACCACCAAAACCTGCTCCTAAAAAGATCAAACATTCAACTGAAAGCACACTTCCAGAGAAAAGAGATATTCATGAAGCTGAAATAATAGAAAAGTCTATAGAACAACAGCTCGTTGATATTAAAAGAAGAGCATTCAAGAAACCAACCCCAACCAAGTCATCACCAGAGAGCCCAAAAGTTACAAAACCTACTGAGCCAACTACTCCAACTTCATCACATCTTAAAAAACCTTCATCACAACACCAAACAGCTTCTCCAACAAAAGCACTTCTTTCACCTGGAATCGATGCAAAGCAAAAGAGAAATGCAGTTTTTGCAAGCAGAGTTCCATCCAAATCAACTACGCCTGCACCACCTTCAAGTATAGAATCAACTACAAAAACCACAGATAAACAACCAACAAAGAAGGAAGCTCAAACAGTCAGGAAACAAAGTGGTGATTCAACCAAAAGGCAACAAACAGCAAGATCTAAAAGACCTAATTTACCAATTCATGAGCCAGTCGCTCCTAAAGCTGCAGATATTAGGAAACTGTCCAAAGCTGCACCAAAATCTAAACCAAAGAATACTGGGAAAGTTACAAGAACAAAAGCCCCAACAACTAGACTTTCAAAAAAAGTTACTCCTGTGAATATATCCAACATGGAAAAATTCAAAAAATTATCATCCTACATTGATTCTGATCTTAGTGATGTTGACGATTCGGATAATTGATAGGGCGGTGTGTGGCGCTTGACAAAAGTTTATACTCATCTTTGTGTCACAAAAAAAAAGATACAAAATAAACAAGATTCAACACTGGTTGATCTTTATCATTTCAATGGGTTTATTGTAAAGATCCTCTTTATATCGAGCTTCAAATCAAGATCAAGATGGTTTTAAAAGTCAACATTGTATGATATTTACCTTATTCTATCAATGGATGGACATATAACTAATTTTGATAGTCATCTCCAGAAGAAATTCGTCGTCGTAAGATCTTGAAAAAAGGGATCCAATTCACTTTGTTGGTTTGTGGTGAAGAAGGTACTGGTAAAGCATCATTCATCAACACTTTATGTAATCAAGAGGTTATTTCCAAAACTGAATCCAAAAATTATTATCCACCAAATGCTCATCTTAACCCTGGTTTAAATATTTTGAAAAAACATGTGGATATTATTGAGGAAAATGCAACTCCAATCAGTCTTGAAATTATTTTAACCCCAGGATTTGGTGATAACATTAATAATAATGACTGCACTGGTAAAGTTATTGATTTTTTAGAACAACAATTTGATTCTGTTTTGAGAGAAGAATGTCGTATTAGACGTAATACAAAGTTTGAAGATGGTAGACCTCATGCATGTCTTTACTTCATTAGAGCTACTTCAAAAGGTTTAAGAGAATTAGATGTTGAGGCAATGAAGAATTTGTCAACAAGAGTTAATGTTATCCCTGTGATTTCCAAAAGTGACACTTTAACTGAAGATGAGTTATCTCTTAACAAGGCTTTGATTTTACAAGATATAAGAGCAAATGGAATCTCAGTTTATGATTTTTCTTTGGATATTGATGATGATTCTGAATCAGTTGATGAACAAATGTTTTTGAAAAATGGTTTACCATTTGCAGTTTCTGGTAGCTATGAAACTATTGTTGATGACAATGATGATATTTCTCATATCAGAGAATATCCTTGGGGTACTTTTAGAGTTGAAGATTTGAACCATAGTGATTTCAATTATTTGAAAAATGTTCTTTTCGGGTCTCATTTACAAGAGTTGAAAGAATCAACCCATTCGGTTTTGTATGAAAATTTTAGAAGAATCAGGTTACTTGAAAACACTAAATATAGACCTAGTACAAGAAGTGCTGGAGGTGAGGAAGCAAGTTTATTGGATAGTTATGCATACAGCAATGAACAACCTGTTCAGGAACCAGTTGTTGAACCTCAAGATGATCAGACTTTGAAAGAGTTTTTGGAAAAGAAGAAGGCTGTTGAAACTTATTCAATTGAATTGAAAGCCTTGGAGAAAAAACTCCGTGTTTCAAGTCTTAAAAACTCAAAAATGTATACTGAAAATTCTTGAACTATTTCTTACAACAATAATTGAGAATTGATTATTTGAATTTAGCTATGTGACATAAATGTTTATTTTTTTGAAAAAATCGGTGACCTCATTGGGAATTTGTCCATTGTAGTTTTTATAAGAACTAATCCAGAGATCTATGAATTCATTTGATTTATCAATCCGTTCTCTAACATGACCTTTGACTATTAAAGGCGACGTTTCCTTAACAAATTTCACCATCGTCAATGTGTCATTCTCTCTTACAACAAGGGCACTCGTAGTCAAAAAGATTGTAGTTGAATCATCATCAATCAAATCATAGTTAATATCAAAACCTTTAAGGAAACCTTGTGTACTGACAATATCATTCAAATGAAACCTCATATTCTTGTTTATGGCACTAAACTCTGAAAGATTTTCCAAGTAATTGCCCGTATAAGGACAATCATGTAAATTTGTTTCTAATGTGAAATAATCTTTCAAAAACTTGAAGGCCCATAAGACTTTCACATGAAGACCACCATATAAAACGAAACCTGTTAATACATCTTCATACAATCGCGACAACACACCGTCATCGCTTGACAACAAGTTGATTGCAATGACGAATTTTCTAATCATCTCTTCCAAACAATCTCTCAGTAATTGAAGGTATCCATCATGTGACTCTTCTGAAGACAAAATAGCCCTTTTTTGATAAAGAAGACCCAATGTCAAAAAATAATGATCCAGAGTTCCTGATAAAAGTTCTTTTTGAATAGAAATGTTGGAACTGAGTTCCAAGATAGAAAAAATTCTTTGGCTCAACCCATCAAGTGTAATAACGTTACTGGTGCATCTCATATAAGATCTAGAACATAACAAAGCAACACATCTCATTTCACGTTCTGGTAGTATTTTTCTATATTTTTGTTTCTTACAGAGTGCTGAACAAAACTCCAAGACCCAATTTAAACCTTGAAAGGCTGATTCATATTGAAACTGTAACAGTGCAAGAAAACTTTGCACCACTTTTATCATGATTGCTTGAGAAACCATATCAGTGGTATACTTAGACAAGGAAATTAATGAAACAGCATCCTTTATCTCACTAACAGAACAAACTTCCAACGGTTTCAGGAAGCTGTTTTCAAAAAGGGTCAATAAATACTTTTCATCCTGGACAAGTTCAGCATATGGATCTAAAATTGGAACAAGCATCAAAACCGAAAAATAAGCTTTATCCAAAACTGAGCAAACAATGTTTTCATCAAGGACCGAAAGAGTGATTCTGATATCTTTGACTACTTTGTGCCTTGATGTAACTGTTAGAAGAGAGTACATAAATCAATTGAAATCATACTTACACCTTAAAAATTTTTAATCTTAATGAATTTTTCCTAAGTGGAGTATATAACCCATTGAGCTTTCTTTAGAAATGTTAGTTTAGCTAAATTTGCATTTTTGAAATTTCAAAACTTACTTTGGTACATCAGGCTGTTGATCTGAATTAAAACAGTCCAATGGAATGGTATCAATATCAGGGAGAGTAATGCCTTCAAGAAGGTATAATGATATCTTTTTAAAACCTGCTAGGTCATAACCAAGTGAAAGGAAAAGGCATGATAACGGCCTGGAACAATGTGGTGTAGATTCCAATGCCACTGACAAATGATGAAGTCCAAAACAAGAATTTCCATTTCTAATCATTGAAAGGCCTATGAGAATTCTGTAATTGAGTGGTAGACTTGAGAATGTATAGTTTTTGGAAAGGTAGCTGCATGTTTCCCCATAATTGCCTTCATGGAACAGTTAACGTCTGGTTAAATTGATGACTTTGGGTATGTATAAGCTCACCGTTTGTGTACAACTTGATGGCCTCATCTGGGAAAAGTCTGCTGAAATCCTCCAAAACGAGCTCCTCGAGCTTTAAATACAGCATGAGCCCTCAATTTCAACACCAAAAAACAACCAACACACCGTTTGATAAGCATAGGCCCAATGTCTTTTGAAAGGAAGTTTCAATTTTGTGACAAAATTTCAAACTTGAGCTTTTGATTGGTTGTCCGGGAAACGCCAAAACACGAAAAAAGTTCGCGAATAGTCGCGAACACGCTTTTCTCTCATTTTGAAAGCAAAAGACATAATCAAAAACATCATTGACCATTGATCATTGATTGATTTTGTCCAGATATCTCTGAATTGCTTATGTTATGTCCAAGCAGGGCACTCAAACATCACCAGAAGCTAACACTTCAGACTCTAGACCGAGTCAGGCTAATGGGACGTATAATCAGTTTTTGAATGATGTGAGTATTAATCGTGGAGGATCTTCAAACAACAAATGTACTAATCATAAACAAAAGACTCAAGTCATACCGTTCACGAAACCCGAGAGCCTAATAGGCTCGAACTCTCAACCATCCAGGATCCAAAATTTGAGAGTTTTGAGTGAGAACGAAGACAATAGAATAATAGATAGTTCATGTGATTTCAAAGATTCAATAAGTACACAAGCTTTGCTGGACAAGGAACCTGATACTGTTGTTATCAAAGAAGATATTCCAGTAACTGAAAGAAACGAAGACGAGTCAATACGGCTGTCTACTGCTGAATCTTCTGCTCCCTTCAAGAACTTGAAATTACCAGATGGCGAAAGTCCATGGCTTAGTAGAGTTAAAGATCCTTTCAATGATTCAGAGACTCCATGGCTAAATAAAATTAGGGATCCTTTCAAAGAAACTCCAATTAATGAAAAAGTTTTGGATGCTATGGGAGAAACCCCAAACTCCACCCGAAAGGTGTTGGTAAACTCATTGAATACACCAAGTGCTGCTCACAAAATCTTTCAAAAACTTCGAGAGAAAGGCAACCAGAAAGAGTTGGATTTTGATTCTCAAACTGTCCCAGAATTATTCAAAGATACTCAACCCCCTTCACTTGAAAAAGAACATGAAGGATCCAATAATGATGTCACAATGGACTTGAACCATGAAATTGATTCACCTAGAAAGGATCACTTCACAGACGATGTGCCCACACAAGTTGTAAATGATACATTGATTATAGGTGATCCAAATCAACATAGCGAGCCTCAAGACCCAAAGAGTGATAATACACAAGCTGACATCCAGGTTCCAGGAACTGCTCCAGAAGTTGATCATTCGTTAGTGATAGAAAACGATGAAATCAGTAAGGACCTTGATGCTGGTGAATCATCCCCAATAAATTCTGATGATGAAAAAAACTTTTCACTAGATTATGGAAGAAGATTACATAGCGAGCCTGTTTCAGGTGATTATCTCAATATTTTGGCTGAAGATAGCATTCAAAAATATCACAGAGATTTGACCAAAAGAGGCCTACAGCTTGAAAATCAGTCAAAATCCTTTGCTGGTGACACACAAAGAATAAGTCAATCTAAAAGATTGAACTCTTTACCTCTGAATCTGGATACTGATACCCTTCACCAAGCAAAAATCACCGTCCAAGGCAATAAAAATACTCAAGAACAAGGTGCACCAAAACAAGTTACCAAATCACATTTAACTTCCTCTCCAAATGTTGAAGAATCGTCTCCTGCAATTCGTGAAAAAGCGGACACTTTTGAAATTGAAAAGGCAAAGGCTGATGACAACAATAACATCGAAACAAATACCATCAATACATCCAATAAGAGTTTCCATTCACAGGCTGTTGATTTCAATGCTTTGGCTGAGAACATAACACAAGAATTTTCAGATGTTGATGATGAAAGTAAAGTGGTTGATAATACAATTGAAGAAGAAGCCGATAATCTAAAGTTACAAACAGAATGGAATGAAGGAACTTCAAAAAGCTCAAACCCTGTTATAAGGCCAACCAGAAATTCTAAAAGGAAAAAATCCTCCAAAGCGAATGATTTACAGCTTCAATTCACTAGCTCACCCGATAAAAGTATTAATCACTCTGATTTATCCATAGTTTTAGATGCCAATACTTCTCAAATTGATGATAATGATCATGACATTTCTACAAATGACCAACAAAGTATTTTGACCCCAGAATATGACGTAAATGTCTTACCCAATGGAATATTGAGAGAAGAGACACACAATTTGAGTGAAGAGGATATCAGATTCAAAGATAGCGTTTGGTGCCTAGCTAATACTCGTTATTATCCTGGCTTGATACTGAGCTTGGGTAAAAAGGGACTGGAGGTTAAGTTCTTCGAATCTACAGATGAGGTCAATGGTGGAATTTTCCCATTAGATATTCAAATTGGTGATACAGTTAAAATTGGCAGACTTGTGTATCTTGTTACAGGGTTGGAGTGTGTCATCCAAAATCTTAAGGAGAAAGCCATACGCTGCATGAGAGGCTACG
>NW_017567116.1:121404-213489 GCF_001661255.1 Hansenula anomala
CAATAAAAATACTCAAGAACAAGGTGCACCAAAACAAGTTACCAAATCACATTTAACTTCCTCTCCAAATGTTGAAGAATCGTCTCCTGCAATTCGTGAAAAAGCGGACACTTTTGAAATTGAAAAGGCAAAGGCTGATGACAACAATAACATCGAAACAAATACCATCAATACATCCAATAAGAGTTTCCATTCACAGGCTGTTGATTTCAATGCTTTGGCTGAGAACATAACACAAGAATTTTCAGATGTTGATGATGAAAGTAAAGTGGTTGATAATACAATTGAAGAAGAAGCCGATAATCTAAAGTTACAAACAGAATGGAATGAAGGAACTTCAAAAAGCTCAAACCCTGTTATAAGGCCAACCAGAAATTCTAAAAGGAAAAAATCCTCCAAAGCGAATGATTTACAGCTTCAATTCACTAGCTCACCCGATAAAAGTATTAATCACTCTGATTTATCCATAGTTTTAGATGCCAATACTTCTCAAATTGATGATAATGATCATGACATTTCTACAAATGACCAACAAAGTATTTTGACCCCAGAATATGACGTAAATGTCTTACCCAATGGAATATTGAGAGAAGAGACACACAATTTGAGTGAAGAGGATATCAGATTCAAAGATAGCGTTTGGTGCCTAGCTAATACTCGTTATTATCCTGGCTTGATACTGAGCTTGGGTAAAAAGGGACTGGAGGTTAAGTTCTTCGAATCTACAGATGAGGTCAATGGTGGAATTTTCCCATTAGATATTCAAATTGGTGATACAGTTAAAATTGGCAGACTTGTGTATCTTGTTACAGGGTTGGAGTGTGTCATCCAAAATCTTAAGGAGAAAGCCATACGCTGCATGAGAGGCTACGATACTGTTATTGTTAAAAGAGTCAAGGGAAAAGGTAAAAGTATGAAGATTTTGGACACAGAGGAAAAGTTTCCATTGGCAGAGGTTCATGTTGAAAATGAGGAATGGCATAGAAGACCAAGGGTTTTGAATGAGATAAAACCCAAAAGGTCTTCAATCAATCAAGTACAACAGTTGAAAAGAATTATACCAAAGACCTATGAGGAAGAACTTGTATTGTCAACACCAAAGAAGCCAAAGAAAACAACAAGTGATATATTTCATGAATGTGTGTTTGTAATAACAGGTGAAGTTGATAAAGATGGTTTAACTAAAGCTATTGTGATGAATGGGGGTACTGTACTAGATGATGGGTTTGCTTCAATGATTGATTTTTCCAATGGGGAACCAAAAAGTGATGCTTTTAAAGATTTCAAATTCGGAGCTTTGATCGCTGAAAAGTATTCGAGAAGCCCCAAATATCTTGAAACTGTTGCTCTAGGATGGCCCTTGTTATTTGAGGACTTTATTTATGATTGTATTTCTGATAACAAATTACTTGATAATATCAGTACCTATTTATTAGCATCAGGTGAATCTTCAAAATTTCGTGGTGAGGTTAAATCTGCTGATATCTTCAAGTTTATTCAAGGTTACATTTCAAAAACTGATTTATCACAACAGTTGCGAAATAATAGGATTTTGGAGAGCAAAAATGTGTTCATCTGTTCAAAGAAGAACATTGAAATAACCCAATTTTTGTTTAAAATTTTAGGTGCCGCGAAAGTCAGTTTTGTACCTATAACAAACTATACAAACTTGATCAGTACAGTGACTGAACACTCATATAACAAAGATATACTGATTTATCATGACAAAATTTCATCTTTAAAGTCTGTTTTAGACCATAAGGTTAATGATAACAAAAGAAGAAGAATTAAAAAGAATTCAATATTGTCTGAGGTGCTGTCAAGTAATCAAAAGTTACAAATGGAATTAGTAGACTGGGAATGGTTAGTTCAATGTGTTATCAGTAGACACCCTTGGAAGTCTCAGTTCAAATGGAGCAGTAAATGAATTGTACATAAAGATAATGAAGTATTATAGTAAAATCAAACGTAGTTTTAAAAGTAAATAAATAATGAATAAATAATAAATAATAAATAATAAATAATGATTTGGAAACCTTTAATTGTCTAGCTTTATATTCTCATTGAACATGAACATCATTAAGTCGTTAATTAATTAATATTTGTATGGTAGTATAGTTCTATGATACACTGTATTTGTTTTTCATTTTTGTTGAAGGTCACTCTCCAAATAAACTCTTAAATGGAATAAGCCATCACTTAAACTTTTATAAATATTAAAGTTCATCTCCTTTTCAAAAACCAAGTTGAAAACAAATTCACCAATCTTTAAAATACTTGAAGATAAACAAAGTTTTGCAACTTGAGAAACTTGTGTCATATTGATATTTGTTGTATAATCTGACTCATTCAAAAGTCTAGGTGGAACTCCAAAATTATAGCGTGTTTCATCAAATTCTTTGGTAGCCAATTTGCTTTCAATATCATGATAGTTGAAATTACGAACCAAAATTTGTTCTAAATCAGCCAAAAATTTAGCAATTTTGATATAAATTGAAAAGTTTTTGGAAATCAACTTTAATTCACTTGGTTTCATATTCTCTATGACTAATGCACTTGCTGATGACTTTAAAATTCTTCTTTCAAAACTGTGCAAAAATTTTGCAATGTAAAAAAAATTGAAAAATAAACATTGTAAGGTCAAAGATAGACATTTCTTAAAATTTGATGAATCAATATCATTAATGAAAATCAAACTGATTGTTCTAATTGAATAGTCGCAAGCATCGATCAAATCATCATTTCTTGGATGTATTCTAATAAACTCTTGACTCATTTCACTCCAACGTCTATGCCACATGCATTCTTTAACCTTGGATAAATCAATCATCAATGAACGGATAACTGAAATGTTTTTCAATAGTATTGATTCTAAATTGATATTCAGATTTTGGTCAATCAACAAATCTTCCCATTTATAATTCTTAACCAAATTTGATGAATTTGAATGATATGGAGAAACACCAGCTGAAAAGTTTGTTAAAGAATTTTTTTTGTTGGAATAAAAATACTGTAGTAAACCAAAAACAACAATGTTTGCACCAAATTCTGACATTTTGTAATTGATTTGGTTATTCATCAACATGTCATTTAAAATTTTTTCCAAATTTAGACAATAATTCAAAGAACTATTCTCCACACATTTTTGTTTAAATTCTTCAACATTTGAGCATGTCCAATAATTTTCCAAATCTGGTAAATCACATTTGATCTCCTTGTATTTAATAAATGGCGTCAAGTCATAAAAACATGTTAAAGTACTTGAAATGTTGAAAATCATGAAAACTGTTCTAATTTTGGATTGATATAGAATGTATTCTTTGAAATAATCTTCATTAATTTCAATATTCTCATTCTCAAATTTTAAGGAAGTAAATTTCGAAACTTTAATCAAGGTGCACAAGGCATTGACTTGTCTCAAAATTATACTCAAATCAGATTCATCATACTCAGCAAACAAACCATACAGGACACTCAATATCAAACACTGAACCAACCATAGTGGAGAATTATGAGTTGTGGCCTTTTCAGCATCATCCGTTTTCTTTCTTAGATCCAAATAAACATGAATACAACGTCTTGAGATTTCATATAGATCTGCAGAAATCTTTTTATTATTTGAATATAATGAGCCTGTAGTTGCAATCAACAAAGGTAAACACACATTTGAAGTTAAATCATTTGGAGAATCATCATTTTTGGTATACTGATACATTGTCTTTTCATTCAAAATAGATGAATGGATAAATGGGTAATGTGACAAAAATTTCTCCTTAAAGATTTGACAAAATGAGTTCAAAGTATCCAATTGAGGTAAATCAGGTGGTGGAATGTTGACAAATGGATATTTTGATAATACTTTTTCAATGTTGCTTTTCAAGTTTTCAGTAAATAGAGTCTCAGATGAAAGGTCTTCAGCATATTGATCATTTTCACCGTTTTGTTGGTTTTGATTTTCATGATGGTTTGAAAAATCTTTATGAGAATCAATATCCATTGCAGAAGTGTCATTTTCAGATTTCAAATTGAACATATTTGCAGGTGACATGGTTGAAGGTGCAAAATCATTACTTCCATAAAATGAATAACCAGCAGCCAATATTTTCTCTTCATGATTTGGTATTTCTAATTCACTTAACAATTCGTAATCATTCAAATTGTTTGAATTTGAACCATCTGGGGAGGAGCTTGAATATTCTTTAAGATAAGATGAAGGTAATTTAGGGTAAGAAAACTTCATATCTTGAAACTCATCATGTTGATTAGCTAAGGTGTAGTCATCATCATAAAATGAATAACCAAAAATATCAGTCTCTTGTTTTAAATTTGTTGTTGAGGATTTCCGTGATTGACTTCTTCTTGCAACATTTTGTCTTTTTGGTCTTGACCCAGTGGAGGAAACTTTCGAGTCAGAAAGTAATGATGATGGAGTGACAGAATTATCAAGTTCTTTTTGTTGTTGCTGTTGTTGTTGAGAATCATTCAAGGAAAAGTTGTTCAAAAAATCCAAACCAGGTAACGCATTAATATCAGACAACCAAGTATTGATACTTTGATGATTTAAATTGTCAGAACCCAATAAATTTTCAACTGGTAACAACTGAGGAGTAGAGAATTCAACAGAATCCTGGTAGTAATTGTTTCTTAATTGACTTTGAGGAACACTTGCATAGTTCGAAGCAGAAGCAGCAGAAAATGAAGAACGACGACCTTTGAAATCAGATGCACCTATACCACTATGAGTATTTGAGAAAATGTTCCCATGAGATACAGAGTGAATTGGGTGAGGTGGATGTTGAGAATTGGAAAACAATAAGTTTGTGTTGTTTGAAGAAACTGATGGAGTCAACAATTGTGAATTTTCACCATCACCAGAATCACCTTCATTGAAAACCTTTTGTCTCTTGGCTTTAGGATCAGAATCCACATCCATTTCATCAGCCATTAAAATTTCTTTATTTGAAGGACTTGAAACTGATTTCGAACGAATAGATCTTCTTCTTAACCTTTTGATTGCATCATCACAGCCAGCATGTAATTTTTGAGCATGTCTTAACAATAAATCCCTTCTTGAGAATTTTCTTTGACAAACACCACAACTAAAAGGTTTCTCTTTGGTGTGTGATCTTTCATGTCTTTTCAAATGCTCATGTCTTGCAAAAGCTCTTGTACAAACGGTGCAAACAAATAATCTGGGTTTACCTGATGGAGTTGTACCATTTGGACCCAAATTTTCCGGTATTCTATCCAATCTTTTATTGACTTTTGAATTCATATTATTGTTTGTGGTAGTTATTGTATTCTCCAAAGAATCAGAACGATTCAATGGGTTGGGTATAGGTGTATCACCAGCTTTAGCATCATTAACAGAAGGGATAGCATTTTGAGAAGAGGAACGAAGTCCTATAGCACCAACTTGATCAGCAACAGAAGAAACACCACTTGGAGAGGAACTATTTGGAGAAGATTGAAAATTCAGGCTTGAAAACCCCAGATTAAACCCATTTGGATTGTTCATATGAAAGTGGCGATTTGGTTTGTTGTCTAAACCTTCAGAGGAGATCATGTTGTTGTTGTTATTGTTGATGTTACTATTATTATTATTATTATGGTGAGTGAGTGACATTATCAGTAAACCATCTGGCTCTTATTTACTTTGAGGTCTCGAGTAATTGGCAAACTTGGGCAGCAGGATGACTTAAATATCAAGTCGACTAAAACACTGGGAATAGCTTTATGTTCTCAGATCAGACGCATCAAAGTGGTGAGAATCACGGTATGGCAAAGGGACTATCAGCTTTGTTTCTGGTGGCGACTGTCACTGAGTTTCGCAGGGCTTTTGAAGTTGATGTTTACTGTTTTCTTGTTGATGTTGATCCTGTTTCTGATCACTGGCTCTCCTCTTTGCAAAAAGTATGAGCATTTGCGGGGAGCCACGGCCACAACCGCCGTCTCGCACTCCGTACCAACCACGTGAGCTCTACAAAGGATAGTGTGTAATAACTAAAAGTGTCTATTGTACAGATCCAATTTAATGTCCCAATCTAGCATCCAGATGTTCAATCTCTTCCTTCAGATTAGCTTCCTCAACGGTCTTCACCAACTCTTTCGTGCATTTGGCAACATCAAATGCAATACCTGTTAATCTTTGTTTGAAATGTTTATCTGCATAATCCTCATTATCATCTTCATTATCTTCTCCATCTTTACTAGATGAATTACACAGCATATCCATTCTTCTACCTGAATCTTCTAAACTTTGAACAACCCAAATACCATGCTCTCTTAATTGTCCATTACGACTTTGATTCATAGAATTACTTGTAGCATCAACCATCTGTGAAACAACAGCATTGATAGCTCTTGATCCTGATCTTAATTCTCCCTTTGTAGAGTCAGCAGCTTTGATAGATGTCAATAATGTTTGAATAGTAGAAATAACCTTAACTGTTTGATGCTCAAGATATAACAACAACTCCGATAACGTATTATCTGGATCTTCAATATCAAATTGCCCAACATCAAAATCTTCCTCCAAATCACGTCCTTCACTTCTATAATTTCTTCCATTTGATTTAACATCTGTTGTAGTACCTTGAGACTTCAGTTGAACATCATGTCCATCTTCATCTTGCTCATCTTCAGAAAGGACAGCTTCATGTGCAGATTTAAAATCATCTTGTGAAATTTGAGCTCCATTATCTGAGGATTTTGGATTCGGGTTCAAATTTTCTTCAATAATACTTGTTGCTTTATGCTCTCCAAGGTTTAATGATTTGACTGTGTTATCAATTGGTGGTTCAATAGATTTGGATGAAGCAGCTAAATTACTTGGAGGTTCAACAAAAGCCTGGTTTAATTGTTTACGCTCAATCTTCAAACCATCATTTCCATTGTGATGTTCTAACCCATCACCTCTAAGTTCTTTTGAAATCACATCCTTGTTGAGTTCTGAAGGGTTTTGGGCAGTTTTGTTTTCCACATTGTTATATTCTTCCTCATTAGGCAGTTCATTTAAATCTTCATCATCATCTTCTTCTTTTGGTGCCCTATCTTCAACAGCAATAGGTTCCTCTAGCTCATCTTTTAAAGGTTTTGGTTTTAAATCAGCATTCTTCTTGATTGCACCTTTCAATTTATCAATAGAAGTGAAATCGACCTCATCGTCATCATCGTCATCATCTTCTCCATCATCATAATTAATCCCTTTTGCTTCAACCGGAATAGGCAACGATGATATTTTGGAATCTTTTGATGTTGGTTGATTAGAAACTTGATTGGTGTTCTTATCAATATTTTCCTCAACATTCTTCACTTCTGGAACTTCATTTGAAGTTTTCAAAGAATCATTCATTTTAACATCTGTTGTTTTCACTGTTTCAGCTGGACGTTTGAAATCATTCGACTCTTTTGGGACCTCGATTGATTCAGGTTGGCTATCAACACTAGTTCTTCTCACTCCACTACCAAATTTGCTATCAGAAAATGGACTAACAACAGATCTTTGAGGTGAAACTGTTCCATTACCATTACCTTGTTGTTCAAATTGTCTAACTTTTGATAAAATATTACTTGAAGATGATTTTCTCAGTGAAGGTGCAGTGGTTGTATTACTTTCAGGGCTTTTTCTATCAGATTCTGGAGAATATCTTGAAATAACTGATGGGAAAGCATTTTTCTTCATTGTTGCAGTAGTAGTAGTTGGAGTAGATGGATTACTTCCTGATGCATCATTATTAGATTTTAAATCTCTTGAAGAGGATGATGGTGAAATCTTGTTACCAAATTCCATTTTCTTAGCTGATGTAATTGGTGAAGTCAATCCATTTAACCCTTGATAAGGTTTCTTTGAAGTTGATGGTGTTGATATATTGTTACCTTGAGAGTTGAAGGTTAAGTTCAAAGGTCTTGGAGTTGTTGAAGAAGTTGTAGTGTTATGTTCATTTTTCGATGACGGACTTTCAAAACTTTTTTTTGTCATTCTCAAAGGTCTAACAGGTGAAATTTCATTTGAAACATCTTCATCACCATTTAGAGCTGTATTTGGAAGTTCAAATTCAGATGCACTATATTTTGAATCATCTTTATTAAGTTTAACTTCAGAAATCAAATCACAAACACTAAAAGCAATTTCACTTACTGCACTTTCAACAACCAGCTTTGGCAAAAACTCTGAATAAAGAGCATAATACCTTGCTGATGTAATTGAATGAGAGATTGAAGCTCGTATCAATTCAGCTTTGTCAGAATGAGGTGCAAAACTTGCAATTTTCCCTGAAATATTTGAAATTTTGGAAATATGATCAAATAAAGTATTCACATCAGTTTTGGATTTGGCTGATTTATCTTTATTTAATGAAATCAAAAATGATTCAATTGATTTATGCAAAATATTAACTAAGTTTAACGGGATTAATCCATTGTTGTCCAATAGATTAGAAATTGAACTTTGTGAAATGGTTTTAATTGATAACAAATCTTCAATTTTTTGCAATTTCAAATTTTCAAATTTAGTTCTCCAATCCAACACTTCATTTTTCAATTCATCCAACGCTGATTGATCAATTTTACCAGAATTTGTGTCAACTTGTAAATTTCTAGTTGGTGGAAGTTTATCATTATCGTCATCGAGAGATCTTGATTTTTGATTTTGTTCCAATTGCTTCAATTGTTCAATTTTGTTTGATAAATCACCTTCTAATGATGAAACTTTTGAGCTAAGATTTTGATTTATTTTATTCAAATCTTTTGTTTCATTTTCAAATTTATCAGACTTACTTTGTAATAATGCAATTTTTTGTTCAAGTTGAGTTATAGTTTGATCCATCTTTGTACCTTCTTCCAATAACAACTCAATCTCTCTATCTTTATTTCTTGTTTTAGATAATGATAATCCACGATTAACTTGAGCTGTTGAATGCTTTGGAGCGGAGTCAACCATTTCCGAAAGAACATCTTTATCTGAAGGATTACTATTACGATTCCTTGAGGATAAATCACTATTTCTATTTGATCTTGATTGTAATTGTTGATAGTCCGTGGAGTGTTGATGTTGATGATATTGTTGTTGTTTTTGAGGGCTATGGTATGGTGATGATGTTGATGGTGAAAATGATTTCTGATTTTGTATTATTGTATGTTGTTTATCATTGTTCTTTTCATCCATATCCTCTCCTTCATCACTACTCCATGCAAGTTCAGCTTTAGTTGGGATCACCGTTGTTGATTGTAAACCAACGACACCATTCTTGTTGATGTTACCATTAGCTGGAGAAGGATTAAGATCATTATTAAGATTTGAACCTTTTGAACTTCTTTGACCACCATAATCAAAAGAGTGATATGAAGCACGTTGTTGAGTTTTATGATAGTCTCTTCTTTCAATTTCATAAAAAATATCACTAACCAAATCTCTAAATCTGCCTTGTTGTAAAGAACCCAATTTTTCTCTAGCTTCATTTCTTTTAGGATGGAAAGTTGACTTTGGCAGTAAAAAATCTGGTTCTTCTCTTGATTCATCAATTCTTCTTTCAAGTTCATCAAAAACATCAGTGCTTAATTCATAAAATTGAGTTGCAGATAATTTTAATAATTTTTCTCTAGCCTTAGCGGCTCTTTTGGGGTTTGCCTTAGCTGAAGCATTTGATACACTCAGGAACTGTTTCAAAGCACCATGATATGTCAATAAATCCCTATAGTGATCAGGTTGAAGATCTGACATGGTTGTTGTGGATATATAATTGGAAAAGTGGTTGTAGATTAAGCTGGATCACGATCTTCAAAGCTTTCAACTTCTGACTATTTCAACCTCTTTAAGACACACACACAGACAAGCTTGTTTCAACAAATTTCAAAACCAACCAAATTGAAGGTGAAATTTATTGATGTTTTTGTACAACACTCAATATTTTCTTTTGCAGTTTTTGGGCCGTGAAATTTGACGCGTTCAAAACTTTATAAAAAAAAATCGTCAACACAAAAACAGTCATTCACGTGACGTTACACGTGACGTTACACGTGATCAGTACTATAGATACTCATTTGTACAACCATAAAACCTTTCGCTCTTACAAGTAAATTTGCAGAATAAATAAATAAGAAGCCATCAAATCATTTGATTTGCTTCTTTGTAACTCTTAATTTAGATAAATAAGCATCTTTATCTATATAACAACCTTTCAACCATCTTTCTCCACTATTATTATCAAATTGGTCTCTTGCGTGTAGGACTCTTCTATTATCAAATATGATACAAGTGTTTTCTTCAACTTTGAATTTCAATTGGTTTTCAGGATCATTGATATAATCTTCAAATTCTTTTAAACCTCTAAGGAAATCTTGGAAAACGTGTCTATCACCTAATTCTTGTGCCCCGGATTCAACACTAATATTTGAGGAATTTTCATTTAATAGTTGACCAGTGATACCAAAATCAAAAGGTGCTTGGAAAGGAGGAGAATAATTAACCTCTTTGAAATGATCTTTTTCACCATAAACACCTTGCCCAACAACTTCATTTTCCACAATTAAAGGTCTTGAATAATAATAAGAATGGCCATCTTTATCATAATGATAATTGATTGGAACACTTTGTAAAGCTAGATAAGCTTCAGGATCCACAGTCTTAACATGTCTTGCAGCAGCAAACCCATCAGCAAAGACATTTTCACCACCAATTGATTTGTTTTTGATGAAATGTAACAATTGAAGACCAGGAGGTGATTCATAATATAATAAATCTTGATGTAAAGGTAAAAATTGGCTTGTATAAGCTATATTTTTAGCATTTGGAACGCTTCTAACATCGAACACGGTACCATAAAAAGTTTGTTTGATATAACCAATTCTTTCACCAATTTGTTGAACAATTGGAGATGAATCATGATCCTTATCAGATTTAGTTGGAATGTTTATAATTTGACTTAAACCGTATTTGTTTAAGTTCTCTAAAACTTTTGAAATTGATTCCTTTTTAGTTAAATAATCATTATAATCAATTTTCGGAACATTATCAATAGTTAATTCTTTGTTTATATCCCATGTAACTATATCTTCATCGAAATATTTACCGAATTTTCTATTTTCAATAGTTGCATTTGATTCCAAGAAAGATTGATCAAACTCTGATATTTCACCATCATTCCAAGTGATTTGAATACGATCATTAGCAGGGAATTCAATTGATTTTGGGTAACTTTCAATAATTGAAGCCGTGGTGAATAATTTTTGGCCAGATTCTGGATCAATTGAGCTTGAAGAAGTTGAAGAATCTCTAAGAAAAGTATTGTTGTAACTGAATGATTTATTTTGGTTTAGGAATTCAAAAGATGTCCATTTGTGATTATGGATCACTTTGATGTTGTTACCAACAACTTCATTGATTGCTGGAGTGGATGGTTCGGTTGAGATGGATCTTTGTTTGATGAAAGACCTGAAAGAGTTGAAGGTACTGGCTGGCTTTATCTTTGATCTGAGCATTGTCTTTATCAGTTTATACGGTGTACCTGGCTGCTTAATAAAAGTTTTAGGGAGTTGGAACAAGTTGAAATGATGATGTCAAACTGATACTACCCCGGAATCACCAGGATGATGACATAATCACCACGGCCAAAATTGAAAACAACCCGTGGGCGCCAGGAATAACAAATTAACCATCAAACATCAAACATTCCAAAACCATTGCAACGAAGAGCCTTTAGAAAGACATAAACAATGAAGTCCATAAGCACTCAGAATTGGACTGAGCAGAGCACCAGACAGGTCCACATCCACCCAGACGTTGCCCAGCACACCGACAACAGGTAGTTTTTGGATACCATTCAGAAGCACAGATCTCATCCAGTTACTAATCTTCGTTGTTGCAGACGCTCTCCACTAGAGAAACTAGTCTCCATAAGGTCTTTCATCGAGAATGGGATACTCGCTGGCAGCGCAATCCACATCAAAGTCGAGCTTGGAAGCAGCTCAGCGTATGTTTTCAATCTACTGCTGATTCAAATGGGCACCATACTAACCGCCAGCTCTTAGGTCTTCTTCTAAAAAGGTTAAATTTTTGAGAAATATACAATTCCCTGCAAAGTCAGAGACTGAAGCTATGAAGTTTGGTGAGTGGACATGTTTGTCAGTCTTACGACCCCCATGCTAACTATTCCCCAGCCATGTACACCAGATTGATCTCATTATTGATTGAAAATTTAGAGAAAAACATCATAACAACTAAAAGAGATCTTTATTACCAAGATGTTTCTTTATTCCAGAATCAGGCAAATGTGGATGCTATAATTGAAGATTTATGTAATGTATTAGGTTTCACAAATCAAGAACTTGGTGCAGTTGCTGCCCTAAAGGGGTTATGTTTTGGTGATGTTACTTTACTCAATGGTAATCCAAATCTAGATCAAATATTCACAAGACAACAAGGCAGTTTTTTAATCCCCAGATTGAACAACAAATCCAAGATCCAATTATCAAATGATGTTCAATACATTCTTGTTGTAGAAAAAGATGCAGTGTTCAATTTACTTTGTGATCCAACTAACTCTAATAGAATCATAGTCACAGGTAAAGGATTCCCCGATCATTTGACCAAACGGTTCCTAAGTTTATTATCAATAACTTACCCACATTTACCTGTTTTGGGGATTGCTGATATTGATCCTTATGGTTTAAATATCATGAAACAGTTTAAATCTGGTGGTGATAAATCAAATTGTTTCATGGTTAATAAAGATCAAAAATTTGATTGTCCAAGATTAAAACTTGTTGATATTACAATCTTGGATTTCATCAAGAAATTAGACTGTCTTGATTTAACAATACGTGATTTTACATTGTCATCAAAGATGCTTGAACTTGATTTTTATAATGATGTTCAACAAGAGATTTGGAGATCTGAGTTACAAAGAAGCATGTTTTTCGGTAAAAAAGCCGAGATCGATGTGATCAAAGGGTCAAATGACAACTTGGAAATCAATTTAACACAATACATTGCAAATGCCATTGATAAAGCAATGAAATAATGCCTAATAATTTGAAGTTATTTCTGTTTTGTAGGTGTCAATCTCATCTGGTTGTCGCACGCTCGAAGCACCGAAAAAAAAAAAGGCCAGATCATGTCGAGGAAGAAGAAAAAAAAAGGCGACGCGACAAAACAACAACCAAAAAGCACAAAACCAACTTGATCTTTGATTGATCTTTCATTCATTTTTATGCCCCTATAGTTCCAATGCTCAAGTATTCACAATTGTTATGGTCATCACTATTGGTGGTGCTTTGCTGCTTATCATTCGTTAAGGCTGATCAAAAAGTTTCAATCAATATACCTTCATTTGCTAAAGAGTGTATTTATAACAATTTAGATAATGATGATCATGCTTTAATTATAAATTATCAAGTTTTACAAGGTGGTAATTTTGAATTAGATTTTGAAATCACATCTCCAAAAGGTGAAACTATTATAAAGCAAACTAATGAAAAATATGCTGATTTCCTTTTGAAAACTTTTGGATTAGGTGAATATACTTTTTGTTTTTCAAATCCTTATAATACTTTGAAAAAAGTTGAATTTTCAATTGAATATGAAAATAAAGAAAATAAAGAACGTTTATCAAATGATAAAGATTCAATTGTTTCTGAACATTCTTTATCTGAAATTGATAGAAATGTTGTTAAAATTGCTAAAATTATGGATTATTTAAGAGCAAGAGAATGGAGAAATATGTCAACTGTTCAATCAACTGAATCAAGAATGGTTTATTTATCAATTGGTATCATAGTATTAATGGTTGCAATTAGTTTTGGTCAAGCTACAATTGTTCAATTTTTATTTGAAGGTCGTACAAAAACTTATGTTTAATCAAATTTATTATACATGACTTAAGCAACACGTTCTGTAGTTCCACTTAATCTAACTGCAGCACCATATTTTTGTAATTTTGTTAATAGTGAATCACCTTGTTTAATTAACAATTGATATTGAGCATTTTTATTATCTGGACGATTAGTTTCAATTATTCCATTAACTCTATCAATAACACAATTTAATTTCTTATTTGGAATGAATTTACATAAATCATTATCCAAGAATTCAACACTAACTCCAAATGCATCAGCCATTGATTTTAATGATAAAGTTTTATAAGATTCTAATAATTGAGCATAAGCTTTTCTTCTCATTTCTCTAATAAAATAATTTGAATGTATTGATAAATATCTTGATGGTAATAAGATTTCATCATTTGTTTGTAATAAGAATTTGAAATATGATGAATAATCACTTGTATATAATGAAATTGTTAATGAAGTTATTGGTTCTAATTCAGGTGTAGTTGGTAATAATGATAAAATTTCTGGAGAATCAATAATTTTACTTTTCAAATCATTTCTCGTTAATGCAAATCCACCTGCAATTGTTGCATAAACTGCCAATTGTTCATAAGTGGCAATTTCAGTTGATGTAAAAGTTGCTAATGAATCAATTAATAAACTTGAACTTTTTTGGAAATCTCTAATTGATAATAAATATAAACCTTGATAAGTTTTATAACGATTACGACGTTCCCAATCACCACCTTTTTCAATCAAAGAGTTTGTAAATTCTAATTGTTTGGCAATGAAATTTTTATCATCGTAGAAAAACCCAATTCTTGTAATTGTTAAAGAAATATCAATTTTGGAACCAGTTGATGGAGTTAATTCTAAGGCTTTTTTCAAAGTTGTAATTGCATTTGATTTATCACCAATTTTAGCATAATATTCACCTAATTTTTTATAACCTTCAGCAGTTTCTAATTGACCTTCATCTTTTTCTTCAACTTCTTCAATAGATTTTTTCAATTTTGATATTTCTTCTTGATTTTTCTTCAATAAAGATTCATATAAAGATTGATCCCATTTCAATGCATTTGGAACGTATTCATGTTGTAAATAATAATAATATGGAGCTAAATGTTCTTTTTCAATTTGTTCTTTCAAATAACTTAAAGCCTTTGGGTGGCGATGAGATAATTCATGTTTTGTCAATAAAAAGGCATTATCAGCCAATTCAAAGTTAGGTATTCTTGGAGCACCGGAGTCTATATCGGTCATGGTTTATGTGATTGGGCAATTGAGGTTAGAGAATGGGGACTTTTGATGAGTTGTATGGATTGATCTGTTGTGTACATTTTGAATCGAGATTTGTTCAATCAAATTGTTGATTTTCAGAAATTCCCAAAGATTACGTAAATTATGGGTAAGCATTTTCGCGAAACACATACAAGCACTTTAAAAGGCCAATTATGAAGATTGGAACACTTTTGGTTGATTTGTTCACAAGTGAGCATGTTGTGCTTTGTTTCAAAGTGTATGGAAGTATCAAGTATGAAGGAAGTTTGTCCGTTTTTTAAGGTGAGTACAAGCCAGAGCATTTTGATGATACTGAAGCTCGTTGTGTCTATGGGATTCAATTCAACGCATGCTATCGTGCTCCCGTAGCTTCGTCATCGAATTTACAAGTTACAACACTGGCAAGATATCTGATTTTGTTTCTTGTAGATAGCTTATGCTCCCATGTGTAGTCGTCACCGATAGAGACCTATTGCTAAGGGGCCGACTGAGGGTATCTGAACTAGATCAAGCTTGTTCCTTGTTTAATTGGATACAAGATACGAGAGTCGAGGCCACCTTTGAACAAGACGATGTTACAAATATCCTCGTGGATTGAATTTTGAGAGTTGACGATGATTCGAGACGCCCCAGATTTCTCCGGATATGGACTCTGGAGGTAAATTTTAGCTTGATGGAAAAACAGACTTCTGGAATAAGCTTTACGCCCCTTTCAACACATACAATGGCTTAAGCTTATCGTGAAAACGCATCTATTTGCCAACTTTAACTCAACGACACTCCCTTCAGTCGCTGTTATTACAAAATACATCCCACACAGTTGCTGCAACGGACACGGAATTTTCTGGAGAATCTGGAAAAATTTTTGTGCTCATCATTCGATACAGGGTGGAAAAAATCCGGAGACAAAATGGAGATTTGGAATATGAACAGAGGGAAAGTTGGAAATCTTATGATTTGTTGTTTGTTTTGTAGAGTAATAAGGTATCAGATCATCGTATCAGAGAGGAAATGTACCACTTGTAGCGAAAGTTTGGAGCTGTACATCCCCAAAACTTTGTTGTCACTTCGGAAAATCTCCATGACGAGTTTTTCCATTTCACAATCAAACAAACACGAGAAGGAGTACTTACGACAGAATACTTGGTTGTAGAAGATCGAATAGGTTGTAGATTGTGTGAGTAGTTAATGGTAAAGAACTCACTTCCACCAGAAAACACCCAGGGGTTCTGCTCAGGATAGAAAGGAACAGAAAAGCCAGACACACTCCAGGTTTCGCCAATTGTCGAGTGGTTTTGCTGCAGCAATAACTGGGGCACGAGATTTAGATCAAGAGACCACCACGACACGACACGAACTCAACCCAACCCCATACTAATAATCCACAGGCACAACCACCCACGCACAGACCAGTACTGGGTCCATAATGTAACCCAGTCAGCTCTGCCCTTTGTCTGCTTCTCCAGAAAGTGACTACCGCAATAATAATCCATCCACCGCCTGTTAAACGGGTAATTTTCTGTTTCTTTTTTTTTTTTTTTTTTTTCTGTTTACCATCTGACGTCTTCAACGCTCTCGAAGCTTATAAAAGTACCAACAACTCCTGTTTTCTCTTTC
Source organism: Hansenula anomala (assembly GCF_001661255.1). Lineage (NCBI taxonomy): Eukaryota > Fungi > Ascomycota > Saccharomycetes > Phaffomycetales > Wickerhamomycetaceae > Hansenula > Hansenula anomala. The sequence goes on from NW_017567116.1 coordinate 138,127, forward strand.
GTTTTTTCACTTCCCCAGAACAACTTTTATTTAGTCAGTCATCTGTCTAACTATCCCTCACGTACACGATCTACTACTACAACTACAATGGTCTCATTAGTTGAACAATCTGCTATCAACAGAGAAGTATGTCCACATTTGTTTTGTGTTGTTTGTATCTATACTAACTCTTTAGAAATTATTAAAGGGTCTTAACCCTGAACTTTTGGAACAAGTTCACAAGTTGGAAGACTTGTTAACCGTCAACCCAGAAGTTTTGAAAACTATTACCGCTCATTTCATCACTGAATTGGACAAAGGTCTTTCAAAGCAAGGTGGTAACATTCCAATGATTCCAGGTTGGGTCATGGAATACCCAACTGGTCAAGAAACTGGTGATTATTTGGCTATTGATCTTGGTGGTACAAACTTGAGAGTTGTTTTGGTTAAATTACTTGGTAACTCAAAATTCGATACCGTCCAAACTAAATACGCTTTACCTGATAACATTAGAACTGCTAAAGCTGATGATCTTTGGTCTTTTATCGCTGACTCATTAAAAGTCTTTGTTGATGAACATTTCCCAGGTGGTGCTTCCAAAAAATTACCTTTAGGTTTCACTTTCTCTTACCCAGCTTCTCAAGGTGCTATTAATGAAGGTATCTTGCAAAGATGGACTAAAGGTTATGATATCGAAGGTGTTGAAGGTAAAGATGTCGTCCCAATGTTACAAGATGCTTTAGCTGCTCGTAATGTCCCAATTGATGTCGTTGCTCTGATCAATGATACCACTGGTACTTTAGTTGCTTCTGCTTATGCTGATCCAGAAGCCAAAATGGGTTTAATCTTTGGTACTGGTTGTAACGGTGCTTATTATGAAATTGTTAAAGATATCCCTAAATTAGAAGGTAAATTGAGTGATGATATCGATCAAAATGGATTAATGGCTATCAATTGTGAATATGGTGCTTTTGATAATGAACATAAAGTTTTACCAAGAACTAAATATGATCTTCAAGTTGATGCGGAATCTCCAAGACCTGGTCAACAAAGTTTTGAAAAAATGATTAGTGGTTATTATTTAGGTGAATTGGTTCGTTTAATCTTGTTGGATTTATACAATGACAAACATATTTTCAAAAATCAAGATGTTTCTTTATTAAGCAAACCATTCATTTTTGATACTTCTGCTCCAGCTAAAATTGAAGAAGATCCTTCTGAAGAATTAAAAGATACTCAAGAATTATTCAAAGAAACTTTAGGTGTTGAAACTACATTGGATGAACGTAAATTGATTCGTCGTTTAGCTGAATTAATTGGTAACAGAGCTTCAAGATTATCTGTTTGTGGTATTGCTGCCATCTGTAAAAAGAGAAACTTTACCACTGCTCATTGTGCTGCTGATGGTTCAGTCTATAACAGATACCCAGGCTTTAAAGAACGTGCTGCTCAAGGTTTAAGAGATATCTTTGATTGGGATTTAGAACCAAAAGATTATCCAATCGTTATCGTTCCAGCTGAAGATGGGTCTGGTGCAGGTGCTGCCATCATTGCTGCTTTAACAGAAAAAAGATTAGCCTCAGGTAAAAGTGTTGGTGTTAAAAATTGAATAGTTTTATTTCAAATTCCTTGCATTTCCATACAATACTACAATCCCCTACTTCCAATTATTAACGTTTTTTAATGACATCCATGGAGAAAAAAAAAGCAGGGGGAAACTATTAATGATGATGAGTTATATTATGTAAAATTATACATGTTTGTTTGTTTTTTCACCCTATCAAAATACTTTTTTTTTTGTTTGTTTATTTTTCTTTGTGTCAGAACTGGCATCTTTTGGCTTTTACTTTTATTTATCCTGCATTGTTTTTACTTTTGATAACTACTTTTTCACAATTTTGAGGAAATAGATAATATAGAATTTATTATTTGAAAATTTATATATAATGTAGATGAATGGATTCTTATTCATAGATTTGAACACCAATCTTAACTTTTTCCGAACTGCCTCTTGATAGTTTACGAACTTTTTTCTGTAATGTCAATATTCTTCCACGAACACTTGCACTTGTCTTGATATCATCATTAGAAATCTCCACAATAACATCAAATTTTCTTTTTTCATCTTCATCTTTAACTTCCATATCACCATTAACAATCTTGAAATTAAATGCACCATCTCTAATATTACCTCCTGGATGGACACCACATATAACATACATGATTGTACCACAATATTTAGTCCACCAAACAATACGTTCCATCTCAATTTTGTTACCATCTCTTTTAACAAGATCACATAATGATGTCTTAAATTTTTCTTCACTTTCTGGTAAATCACCACCCCAACGATCACATAATGCAACCCCGATTAAAGCTCTTGTTCTATGCGATAATCCATGAGATCCTGCAATTATACCAGTGGTGGCAACATGTAAAGCTGCTGTACATTGTAATTCTTTTGGATATGCACAATGAACAAATGCTAAATTACATAAAGCAGGGGCAACTCTTTCTCTAACTTCTTTTGGAACATATTTCTCAGGCAAAGCAGTCTTTAACAACTCTAAATACTTATTAGCCAATAATGGGGCATATGGTCTAGATGCAATAATTAATGGATCTTGTGCACGGATTTCTCTTGGTAACATTGAATATAATGCACCTTCTCTAACACCACCTTCAGCAAAATGGACGGTCTTAATCTTTGGTAGTGAATCACATGCAGCCGAGACTAATAAACCAACAGCTGGTAATTGTGAACGTCTACGTTCACTAACTCTAAAGATAGATTCCTTTTGAGGTAATGAATCTTTTAAAAACAAATAATTTGAAATTCCAATAAAGTCATTAAAAGAGCATGAAAATCCATTGATAATTGTTGGAATTGGATACTCTTTAATATCTGCTATTAATGAATGTCCAAGACCTCTTAATCCACCACCACATGTATACAAATCAAAACCTCTATTTCTTTCAGCCTCTTCTAAAAGTTGTGGAGGAACATCAATTTTTTTGAAAGCTTCTTTATAAGCATTTTGTATTTCAAAATAGAGACTTTTTTTATCTTCAAATTGTAATCTTCTTGTAAGTGCAGCTGCTCCATATGGTAGAGAAACTGGATTAGAACTTAATGTGATTTCACCATTTATACATTGTATCCAAGAGATTTGAGTAGATCCACCACCAAGATCCATAAATAAACCGGAAAGAGAATCAAAAGAAGAGGCCACACCATAAGATCCTATTCTACCTTCATCTTCTTTATTCAAAAGTTCAACTTCCCACCCAGTGGAATCATAAATAGCATCTCGAAATTCTTGAGAATTAACAGCTTCTCTTGTTGCTTCAGTTGCAACAATTCGAACACCGGATTCTTGAACACCGAAATCTTCACAAATCAATCTAAATCTTTTCATAGCAGCACATACATCATTGATGGTATCTTTTGGTATAGGTTTTTTTTCGGTAGAATTTGTATCATATTGAGCATCAAATAAAGATATACCAACTCTATCTTTGAAAACACATGGCATGATTCTTGCATGATGTGAAGCTTTTGAAGAAATACTGAACCTTATACCATTAGATCCAATATCAACAATCCCAATAAGAGCTCTTCCAACAACATCGGCTTCATCTTCAGTATCATTTGGAGAAATAGAAGACATTTTAATAGAATAAATTGTACGTCCAAACTTTCAATTGTGTGAAAATAAACTTTCTAAGTCAGCACTGTTACAGTTTCCCTAATTAAGGTATCAAAATCCAGCAATGATACCAGAAAACTATGTGGAAATCTGAACGTTATGAAGGTGTAAGTTTATCTCTATCTTTGACTTTTGTATGACTAAAAAAACAGGGAAAAAAAATCCCAACCACGTACATTAATTATGTAATCACCATAACAAAAAACTAATGAATGCTTTCTCGAATTATCTTTCTTCTTCACAATATTGTAATTGAAACAGAGGAAAGTTGATTTAAAGGGTTCAAAATGACCAGCATCTATAGCGATCTTCCAAGTGAGACTACAGACAATCAAGAACAATCCTTCGATGCCGATGTCACAATTACTGAAGAAGTGATTGAACAGCAAACTGGTGTTGATGAACAGGATGCAAATATAATAGTACAAGAGGAAGTTGAAGTACAAGAATCAATTGTTCCTAGTACTGAGTTCTCCTCTGGAGAAGAACCATTTTCAATCGCAAAGTTTTTGGGTAGACTGTCAGTCAATTTGATACTTCCTTTCATAAATGGCTTGATGCTTGGGTTTGGTGAAATAATAGCACATGAAATTGGTTTCCATTACAATTGGACAGGTTCAAAGGTATGTATAAAGGGAGTTGGAATAGGTAACCCATACTAACGTGAGATTCTTCAAATAGGTTTACCCACAAAAGAGAATGTTAGAGAAGAAAAGTAAACTTTTATAAGTTAAATTCACAGTACACACTATGATGACGTGCGTCCACTTGATGGATTAAATATGGTTAAAGATATGAATTATGAATCGCAGAATATACTGAGTATGTAAAGAGCCATCTTAATTCATTAATCGTTACACATAATTCGAAGTCAACAAGTGAAACCATAAACAAAAGTTGAAATCCATAAACTCATCAAACCACATTATGTTCCTCTTTCTCACTAAATAAGACATAATCTCTATTTTTACCTACTGGATATCTTTTCAGCTTCCCACATTTGCATTTGACCTGGTAAACCTCACTTTGTTTCCCTGCATTTTCAACTGTTATTGCACAAGATACACCAGCTGTTTGAACTCTATGGCAACCCTTACATACAGTCCTTTTCAAGCTTGGGTCGAGCTTCAAGACACTCTTTTTGGTAACAGAATCCATTGATTTGGAGTACATTCTGGACAATGCCTCATTTTGCAAAGCCATTGATTGAGAAGCATGGTATAAAAATGAAGCTCTCGAAAACCCTTCTCTGTTTGCAATAACTGGCTTTTTGGGAGTTTTGTTCTGCACTTTGTCTTTGGGGCTCATTTTTTTGGCAAATGTTTCTTTAGGATCAAACACTTAACACGACATCAAAAAGGGCATTAGTTCATGTAATTTATAAAGTTGATCTAGATTCCTCTATACGTATAATATTTTTTTGATGTATTTACCCGCTCTTTAAAGTTTAGTTTCGCGAATTATCAGTATTAGCTTTTGAAATCACGAATCGCTCACAGCTTTTTCAACTAACAAATCTACTTTTGATCCATTCAATTCAACCCAAAACCTTCAATTCAATTTCTGAAGTTCATTATCTATATAAAATTATGAGTGGTTACGATCGTGCATTGTCAATTTTCAGGTATGTCTTTCAAAATAACCCTCAATTGGAGGAAAAGGTTCTCGCCACCATCAAGATCTTGATACTAACAATTATAATCTAGTCCAGACGGACATGTGTTTCGTAAGTTATTCAAATATATCAATCTGTCAATATGCTTATGATAGCTTACTAACCTGTATTTAGAGGTTGAATACGCATCAGAAGCTGTCAAGAGAGGTACATGTGCTGTTGGTGTCAAAGGTAAAGACGTTGTTGTGTTAGGATGTGAAAGACGTAGCACATTGAAATTACAAGATCCACGTATCACCCCAAGTAAAATCACAAAAATTGATAATCATGTCTTCCTAGCATTTGCTGGTTTGAATGCCGATGCTAGAATTTTAGTGGATAAAGCAAGACTTGAAGCACAATCACATAGATTAACACTAGAAGATCCTGTTACTATTGATTATTTAACAAAGTATGTTGCAGGAGTACAACAAAGATACACACAATCAGGTGGTGTTAGACCTTTTGGTATTGCTACATTGATTGCTGGATTCGATGAAAATGACAATGTTCCAAAGCTTTACCAAACTGAGCCATCTGGTATATATTCAGCTTGGAAAGCCAATTCTATTGGCCGTAGCAGTAAGACAGTTCGTGAATTTCTAGAAAAGAATTACACTGAAGAAATGTCAAAGGATGAAACCATTCTTTTGGCAGTCAAAAGTTTATTGGAAGTTGTTCAAACAGGAGCTAAAAATATTGAAATTTCAGTGCTACAATCTGGTAGCGTTGAATCATTAAGCAATGAAGAGATTGTGACCTTTGTTAATCAAATTGAAGAAGAAAAAACCAAAGAAGCAGAAAAGAAGAAATCAACTGTCTGATTGATGAAAGTCTGATACTGTATATTAATAAAAGTCCTTATCTGGATAGTTTTTTGATCACAAGTAATAATTAATGCCTCGGTGTATCATCTGTTTTCAAATATTGTTCGAAAATAAGTGCTACACAGTGAACACTCACTAACAGCTACTCTTTTTGCATATAATAGATTGTAACACATTCAAAATTTACTACAACGATGAGAAACTTGTGACTGCCAAAATGTAATGTATATCTACAAACCTGGACAGAATTCAACATGATCTTATCTAACAATTTAGTGCTCAACAATCTACTCATTAGAGCCTCTTTTGCATCTTCAGTAATAACCCATATTAAATTTGATACTCAGTGCTGAATTAACACAGCGTATTCATTAAGAAAGGTATTGATTACTCCCACAGACGCCAGGGATCCAAATTCTCCTAAACACAAAAACCAAGCTTCAAATTTCAACCGCTCCTATCAATATCCCTCCATTTCCCGCATAATTATGAGGAGTTTGATTCCTGTTTGTGGCAGTCATAAAATTGGTTTTGTGACACCGTTATTAGTGGCGCTTCAATTCAACTCTGTTTTTGTGCTCACTTCGAACTTGCATTACAATTGAAAAGAGGAAATTCCAAGTACAAGGACCTGCTGAATGAACAGTTAGCCAATATCATTCATAGCTTAGCTTGACATTAAAGTTAATACTTCCCTTTAAGGTCACATACAGAAAGGATGTCCACATATAGGCAGATTCCATCACTATTTTCTAAATGTTGAATTATTTCAGACCAATTATGACAATGAAATCTTTGCAATATTTGAAGAACAGCAACCGTTCTGGATGGTGAACAAGAAATTATGCAAATTATACAACTTCATCATTACTGCTATATTTTATTGAAGGGATCAAATACAAAACCAAAGCAAATTTGAAGCCAGGGGTTAAGGAACATCCTCAACCACAACACGACATCAGAATTCATGCTAAAGCCTCAAGAGATCACCAAAACTATTGATAAAGCAAATCCTCTCTATGTCATAAGAGGGAAGTAACATTGACTGCTACAAAAATGATCCACCCAGAAAATAAAACCACATTATCCCATAACAGAAAAGTGATAAATACCAAACCAAGTACTGTTTGAAAAGGACTACATAACGTTCTAAACCAAAGAAACAGACATCTTACAAAAAACACTCTATATTTTAGATTAACCATATTGACAGACACAACATTAAAGCAAATAGAACCATAGCGCTGTAGAATCAATAACTAGCATACACCTTACTGTGTTAATTCTTTTCTCGTACAATGAAACTTCAAAAGTAAAGTTAAAACCACCAAATCAACTGTAGCATCAAATTACAACAGCAAACCACAGGAAACGAACAGAAGTCGTTACGCTTTCCTAGTAGAAGAGAAAACGACTCACACACGCAGATAAAGCGACCTTCGCAAAACTATATTTTTAAGTCCCAAAGCTTAACAAAACATCGAAATTATAAATTCCCGAGTATGATTAAGACACTCCCATATAAAATCTTCTTGGGAGCTTGAATTAAGTCCACTAGAGCTGAAAAAGGTTCTATACTTAAGTCAGGCTCTGTTACTTAAAGCACCCTTACGTAACAGGCCAATAACTAATTAACATAGGTTCAAAGCTAGCTAGAAGGTAAGACGTATTGATAGGCAAGAGCTTAAAGCATGCATCAGAGACTTGAGCCAGTTTCTTCCTGAAGAAAGTAGGCTCAGAAATACAGCTTTGGATAGGAGCATTTAAATCAGATGCTCAAGATGTTATTGACTTTTTGGAAACTTATGCTTATAAGACCCTAAAAGCAACCAGTTTCTTCCATAATGGACCAAGTGCTGCTCAGAGAGCCTTTGAAAGTATAAGTTGAGTATCGACGGCTCCAGAATAGCCGGATTCGTGGTCAAACTACTTCAATGCAGCTATCGATTACGAAACTCTATGCAAGCTCACCAGGGAAACAACCCACGAAACGGTTGTAAGTGTTATAACTCAAGCAACCTATTGTCATGGACATTACTTGAGAAACCATCTTGCCCCGGATATAGCTCAAGCGACAGATTGCCACAGTTAAGAGACCGTACTACCAGAGTTATAGCTGAAGCAACACATTGCCACAGATATAACTCGAGAAACTGATCTCCAGGGCTATAACTCAGGAAACCATTTAGTCGCGCTATTGCCTTGTGGCTGTCACGTTAGTATCTAACAACAGGATCCCCTCTGGAATAAATCTTGACTTCAGCTGTTAAAGTAACGAGATCTAGTAAATTCAGAGTACAGGTGCAGAGCTAGCCATCCTCAGAGAAAATAGGATGCACCTTAACAAACTCTTCATGCAGCTGCTTTGAAAGCATGAAATAAATCTATAACAACATCAGACATTAATATCATCCACAGACTTACTGGTTCCTTTATATTGTTGTGGTACTACTAAATTGTTGGAGGGTAGCAATACGATTATTAATATGATCCATATTAATTCTACACTCGATACTTTATTAAACAAACTTATACACAATATCAAGTGGATTTCTCTCATATTTATATTCTTTTTCTTAATCCAAATGTTTCCACAATGTTCCGTCAATGTTTCATATTTGTTCCACATAGCCACCACATGATGACCAATTTGTCATCATTACTCATAATTTGTCATACTCTGGTCACACTTTACACACAGCCGCCTTCTTCTGGGCATACGGCTCTTTTTATCTTAGCCAACCATCATTTTTCTTAACCTATCTCGCTTCTAACTTCAACATAAATCGTCCTGGTTTTTTACTGCCGGCTGTTGCCTATGGAGACGAGTTTCGGTTGTATCCCTAGACAATCGCTGTTACAGAAACATCTATGACAACCTGTTGCCTGGAGATATAAATTGCACACCCCAGAAAACATCTCAGGTGGTACCATTTCTACCACCTCTGCAGAGCATGCTTTCAACTTCATTTGGTAGTGTCATACCCTCACCACAAATTGAGTCACTAGCCAACCCTGTGCCAGTACTTGTTAATGTCTGATGATGTGAGCATTTCCACTAGTATTAACGTCACAAGAATGATCATCATGGTCAATGGTTAGGAATAAAAATTGATATCATTGGTGAATACGTTCAAGAAAAATCATTATACACTCTACTTGGAACTGTGTTTAAAGCTCATGAAGTCTGGCGTACAAAATTGTGCTACTTCTACTTTATATCTATATCGGTTGTTCCCTATGGAGACGACTTTCGGCTGTAGCCCCAGACAATCGCTGTTCCAGAAACATCTATGGCAACGCGTTGTCAGGAGCTCTAAATAGCTCACCACAGCAATAACTCTGGTGCCGCCATTTCTAGGGTTATTACCTGTAGATACTGTTGAATAAGCAACAACTTGGGATACCGCATGCATCAACAGTGTTTTACGAATCTCTCTGGTGACCAAATGTCGCACCAAGGAAAATCTGTGCAAGTGGTGTAATAGATAACACTCTGGGCTATTTCTCAGTACTGTGTGATGAAAAACCTGATTCACATAATTAAAACTTGCTTGGAAACCCTTGGTTTAAGTGATCATGCTAATTTATTAGCTGTTCCGCTACGTACCTTGCTATTAGCTATTTTTGTAGCTTTTTGGGCAATATGCTATATTTTTGTCAGTTTTTATGACCCTTCTTTATAAAATAGAGGTTTGTTAAATTAATTGGTGCGTTATTGGTATATGGATTGTCTTGCACAGATTCTGGTCATGAAACTTGTTTATTTGTGCATCACATATTCCAAAGGTTAAAATTTTGGTTATCAAAGCGTCCTTTGATTCTTGGTTTCAATATTTCGGTGTTTGGGTTAAGCCATTAGAATTCAGAGGCATTATTGGCATGCTTTCTCAACTTTGGTCTTGATTCCGCCTGATCTTACGCTTTGTTATGTTTGGGAGTATCTCTTGTTAATAGTGTCGTTTTTCAAATTGTTTTACCCCGTTTATTATTTCTGTGTGTTTTATCTGGCGGGGCTCGAATGTTGTTTCGTATAGGTATATCAATAGCAGAATACGTTTATAGTCTTTTCTTAGCTTTCTATGCTTTGTGTCTATTTTTGTATACAATCGCTATCGATTTGTACCTCAGATTAAAGGCGCGAACGATTGTTGTTGGTTGGTTTCTTTTAATTTTAGAAGATTCTATTTGAATTCTTTTTGGCCTTTCAGTTCTCCTTTTTACCTTCTTGTGAAGCTTTTATTTTGTTATGTTGAAGGCTATTTGAATTTGATAATATTTGAGTTTGAGTTTCAATGCTCAATTGAACAGGTGAGTTTCGTGACTTTGAAGGGCTCATTTTATCAAAACTTCGAAGAAGTCTGTTTGAAATTGAAACATGCAATGCTTTGGAAAGTTCAAGCCTTCATGCCCACAGTTAAGTTGGAATCTAATATGTCAATGAAGTCACTTTGTATGTTGGCACCTTTGGCTCCAAAGAAAAAATTTGATGCTCCAGACCCCAGAGAACTATAATAGAATAAACGATCCCCCATATTGATAAATAGTATTCAAATAAAGTAACCCAGGTTGCATCATTTGAGATTGCTTTCAGTAATGATGAAGTTCAAATTATGTTGAGAAAAATTTTGGAATATTTGGTGATAAAGTAGTGTTTATATATTCAGATCCTCTTTGTGTAACTTACCTCAAGATTGAGTTTTAATACAAGCCGTACTTGTGGTGACCATACCATAGCCAGACATATTTGAAGTGGCTTTTGTGTTTTGTGTTTTGTGTTTTGTGTTTTCTGTTTTGTGTTTTCTGTTTTGTGTTTTGTGTTTTGTGTTTTGTGTTTTGTGTTTTGTGTTTTGTGTTTTTGTGTCATAAGAAACTCACAGATCAGTATTGCTTCATGGAGCGTCCAATAATGACAGTGAATCCAAAGAAAAGAATTTCCATGACAACTTTCAGCATTGTAAGAAGTCCAGAGATCAGAAAAGTCGTTGTTATAAGGGAGTGAGAAATGTCAAACAAAGATCAGGTTGATTAAAACATGTGGTGTTTGGATGTTGTTTTTTACAATAAAAAAATATCTTTCATCAACTAGTACAGTCTTCCAGCATGCTCCAAAGTCCAGATCGTAGTCAAACCAAACCATCCAATATGCCATTACCTATCAAGTTAGAGTTTCTGTAAGTCATTCTCGCTATTACGGAGTGGACAGCTATTAACATCCGAGCAAGTGGTGGGCTAGACGTGATATTTGAAAGTCAAAGATATCACAAAGTTACATTACCAGATAGAGAAGATGGTTCAACTTTAACTGTTGCTGATCTAATAAAATTCATAGTGGATAACATGATCAAGGATCCAAAAGATGTGGAAGTGTTTTTGGATAATGGAAGTGTGTAAGTGAAATTCTCGAAGCTTTATTAACTTATCAACTAACAAGAACATTGGACAGTCGCCCAGGTATCTTGACTTTAATAAATGATACAGATTGGGAACTAGAAGGTGAAGAATCATATGAACTTGAAGCTGGTGATGTTATTGCATTTACTTCTACTCTACATGGAGGCTGAAATCCAGATTGATTTCATGGCATTATATTTGAATGATACGGCAGCCTAATAAACCATTCCCTGGCCAGTCAGAAGTTGGCTTGATTTCCAGGTGCAGTTTTTGTGATCCTCTTAGAACTTTGATCTCAATTGGTTTCTATTAATGTTTTGTTAGAGTATTGTTCAATAAAAATTTAAAAGTCATCGTGATAGTTCAGTTACTTACGTTGACATTGTTTTTCACAATCAGTCCAATATTTTGTAAGTTGTTATGATTTGTGACATTAATTGTTCCAAATATAACTATCTTATCATCGACACGAATACCCTTGTTTGTAATCAGTTAATAAAAAGCTGCTGGGTGTTTGTAATTGTTTGATATACATACTGCTTGAGCTGCAGGACCGCTATCAACCACCTCAGTGACTTTTGCGAATGGAATCAAGAGGTCACTATCTATCTTCTTTTCAGGTTCAGTGTTTTGGAATTGTGAGTGTAGTTTTTCACTAAGTGCGTTGATAACAATGGTTAAATCATTTCGCAACTTGATAATTTTCACTCTAACGTTGCGTATCTCAATGACATTGACATCAGATCTAGGAAAGCCATCATGAGTAATTAAAGCAGAATCCATTGACACTTTATTCTTGAAATATGCGTTAGTTCTAGTTTTATCAAGTCAAGGTGATAGATATTCATAGCTCACCTTTTGCAGTACTTCAAACAACTTATTTAGCTCTGACTCAATTTCTGACTTTACCAAAGCTAACTGTTGGTAATTAAGATCTTTGATCGTATTGATATCATGCGAGAGATTATATTCAACATCTTTCAAGCTATTCATTTCACCATTCATCTTGGTTGAGGTCCAGCTGTTCAGCGTTTTCAAGCGTACCTGTCTCTTCTGTACTGTTTTTCTCTAAATTTTTTTTTGCTGGTGATGATTCTGAACCGTTTCAATCCACCAACCTAACATTGAAGTAAGATGAAATCATTGTACGTTGGTCTTTGATATATATCTGATTGGTATCTCACACCTTTTATCCATTCAGGCCCAGAAATAAGCTTCAAAGCTCTGGAGTCCACTTACCAATCAGTTTTATGTAATCATTGCTGGATGTATAATGTAATTTTCCAGAGAACAGCAATCGTGAGATTAAACTCAAACAACTGACATCAGGGACACATAGTCTCCTGAAATGGTGTACTAATGTAATGCACTATTAATAATTTACTTTGCTAATTGGCTGAGTTCAATAAGGTTATATAAAGAGTAGATTCTTCTTTTTAGCCTTACTCTTTTTTTTTACACATAACAAGTTTAACCAAAGAACCACTACAAATACAATTTACAATGACACTACTTATGAGATTAAATACTTTGAAACCAATTGCAGTGAGATCATCAGCTGCTGCTAGATGCCAACAATATCGTTTCCAAACAGTCTGGTCCCACTCTACAAATGAAAAGGTTAAAACAGATAAAGATATCAACTCAGATCAAAAAGCCTTTAACGTTGAAATTACTCAAGAAGAATTGAACAAGATGAAGAAGCTATCGGATGAGTTTGGAAAATCGAACGAAAAGGGCTATTCAAAAAAAGTTGCAGACGAAAACTCCAAAGGTTATAAAGACTTGAAAGAGAAAGGAAGAAGAACTGCTGAGGAACAAGATCGTCCAGAAGATTATATGTAAGAGCAATAATCACTGAATTTCATTACCTGAAAAAAATATTCCACATGAGACACGTTACCTACTTATATGTATATGAGATTGATTTAGTATATGCCAATAATGATGAGTACAAATGAGTTGTAACTTCTATTGTGAAGATTTCGCGAAGAATTGCTCCACAAATCTGCACAAGTGCTACGTGTCAGCAGGGTCGCGAGAATGATTGAGAAGAAGTTGATTGATTGTTTACTCACATTTTGATGGCGACAGTTGCACAAACTCAACTCATCCACTCCAATACTCAACGTCATAGATTGTGAAATAAAAGTTTGTCTTTGTGCATTTTACTTTCGCAAGCAAACATTTTCTGGTTTTGTGTAACAGTTTCACAAAAACACCTGGGTCCACCCCCAAACAAATGACTGAAGATAATGGCAAAACGCATAATCTGAAAAGTCTCTCAGAACTAACTACTTTAGTAGATGAGTTCATGGAAGACTCGGAGGCTTCAACCTTTTATGAATGCTTGACTGAATCATTAGATGCATATGATAATGTGAGTATGATTTTCTCTATGATTAAAATGACTGAACTAACGTTAACTTCAATAGTACAAAAAGGAAGTCGTAAATGATGGTGGTCCAGATTATGAAAAAGCTTTCATCTACTATAAGATTGCAGCATCATTCATCGCTGAAAAGATACCCAAACTTCCTGATTATTCAAAGTATAAGATGGGAGCAACAGATAAAGAGAAGGAATGTTTCAAGATTTATAATGATTTAACATCAAGGCTTTTCAATGATAAGCATTTTCAAACTATCAAAGATCATCTAGGATCAGGAAACTCAAATTCTATTTCAAATACTGAGCTTAATAGAACAAGCTCTTTAGAGAAGAATCAAGAATCGGTGTTTGACACTTTTCGTAATGGGATTATTGAACCAAGGTTTCTTAAAGGCTTGCTAGAGAAGAACAAGAGCGAAATACTACTTATTGATTTAAGATCGAGAGATGAGTTTAAGAAAAACCACATAAGATCAGCTACCACTATTTGCATCGAGCCTGTTTCAATACGGTCAAAGTATACAGATTCGGATATTGAAAACTTTGCATTATTGACATCCCCAGAGTCTGAAAAGATTTTATTTAATAAGAGATCTGAATTTGAGTTGATTGTGATTTATGACCAAAGATCTTCAAGTATCAATGACTCAGAAACTTTGTCAAAGTTTTTTAAAACAATGGCTTATAAATCATTTGAGAATCCATTAAAGAGAACCCCTGTTGTTTTATCGGGTGGGATGGATTCATGGATTTCAAATTTCGGGCTATCAAGTTTTGGCCATAATCATGGTGAACTGTCACAACCTCCAAGATTACTGTCCAGGACACCGAGCCAAAGTAGGTCTATCAATTCTCCTATTGCAAGAAGCTTCAATGATTATTTATCAAATCCATTGAAGACAGATTTTCATGACTCATCCAGTTCTTTCAATAGATCAATGACTCCGCAATTCTATACTCAAAGACAAGCTTCCCCTAAGATCAAAAGATCAAACAGCTTTAAGCTCCCGTCGTTGAAATCAACTTCATCTTCCAGTTTAAAAACAGATAACGTTTCATCTTCCAAAATGCCCACTATTCTCCAAGAGAAAAAGTCGAGTAATGGTGATGTTTCAAATGGAAATACTATGAAGCCTAATACAATTAATATTCAAGAATTACACTGTGCCACGGGTTTGTGTAATATTGGGAACTCATGCTATATGAATTCAATTATTCAATGTTTACTTGGTACCATCCCGTTATTGCAAATATTCTTGAACGGGTCATACAAACAGCATGTTAACATAAACAGCAAGCTAGGCACAAAGGGTATTATGGCAAAATTCTTTGCTGAATTGGCACAATCTGTTTTCCAAAAATCAAACTCAATCTATGAGCCACGAAATTTTAAGATTGCAGTCGGTTCTATCAATTCGATGTTTAAAAATGACGATCAACAGGATTGTTCTGAATTTTTGAATTTTGTTCTAGATGGTCTTCATGAAGATCTAAATGAAGCTGGTAATAGACCAAGGCTTAAAGAATTAACAGAAGAAGAAGAGAGTTATAGAGAAAAAATGCCAATTAGGTTAGCATCAACTATTGAATGGGAAAGATATCTCAAGACAGATTTTAGTGCAATAGTATCTTTCTTCCAAGGTCAATACTCTAGTCAGTTGAAATGTCTAGAATGTGGTACCACATCGACAACATATCAAGCTTTTTCAGTATTGAGTTTACCAATCCCAGAAGGGTTTTCAAATAGACCTGTTGATAAAATACCCTTGGATAAGTGTTTGGAGGAATTTACAAAATTAGAAATTTTGGATGGTGAAGATAGATGGAATTGTTCCAAATGTAAAAAATTAAGAAAATCAACTAAAAAGATCACCATAACGAGATTACCAAGCAATTTGATCATTCATTTGAAAAGATTTAAAACTGGGATGAATTTACAAAAAATCACTAAATTTATTGATTATCCATTTGAAATGGATTTGACAAAATATTGGCCGAAAGTTACAACTAAAGATGAAGCTCAACAACTTTTAAATTTCCCAATAAGAGGTCAAACACCACCTTTTTCATATTCACTTTATGGAGTGTCAAACCATTCAGGTACACTTGGAAGTGGACATTATACTTCATATGTATGGAAAGGATCAACTAAGAAATGGTGTTATTTTGATGATACGAGAGTTGTTAAAGATGTTGCAAAGACTTATGTTGTTAACAGTAATGCATATGTTTTGTTTTACACAAGAAAAAATTAAATATTAGATGATCAAAAGTATAATAATGATAGATAGAAAAAAAAATGTCAATAGTAATGAATAGTATTGTATTTTAAGATAGTTGTAATTATATAATATCTTTTTTATTCCCAATCATCATCGTCTTCATCGTCATCGTTGTCATCATTTTTGTTTGAATTTGTTTTATCCTTATTTTTCGTGTTTCTAGCTTCTTTTGTAACATCTAAAGTTGATGAATTAACAGATTTTAGCTCATAGGTACCTTCACTAGAAGTTGTTGATTTTTCATGTTTATTTTTAGCTTCATCATTTTCATCACCTTCTTCTTCGTCACTCCATTCAACATTTTCAGATTTTGTTTCATTTGTATCATTTCCCTTTTTCAATAATTTTTTACGATTGGATTCTTCTTTCAATATTTTATCGTATAGATAGAAATATCTAGTCCAAAACTCGTCATATTTGACTTTTTCAGGGACTATACTTGTTGAAAGTTTGTTCAATTCAACATTTTGTTTCAATAAAGCTGCAATATCTTCAGTTTTGGAATCCAATTTGAAACTTTTCTTGAATTGATCATATGTTTCATCTTGAGCATTTGTAAGATATAATTCTGGTGATGTATGTAATGCATATAATTGAGCTTCAGTTCTTGTTGATGTAACTTTCTGGGGTCTTGATTTGGAATCATCTAAAACATTGAATAACAAATCACCTTCACTATCATCAATCAATTCGTCCTCATCTTCAGGATTCGAAATTACAATTGAGTCCTTGATAAATTGACCGAATTTGTTAACATATGAACCTGCAAACGTCTCAACTTGTTCTAATTCCTTATCCAATTCATCCAAATATGTATTTGTTTTATTTGATAACAAACTCCACATGTTTTTTGACTTGGTTGTATTTTCTTCATTAACAAGTCTACTTTGTATTTCTTCAAACTTCTTTGTAACTGTGGATTTTGTTAAATTAACTTTTTCATCTAAATGAAAGTTCTCAACTTGTTTTCGTGTTTCATTAATGTAATCATTGACTTTGAAATTACTTATAAATGAACCAAATGAAGCACCCCATGTTGAAGCTTTAGTCTCAATGGCATCGTAAGTTTTTGAAACTTCATTTTCAAATTTCTCAAAAGACTCTTCAGTTTTCTTGTTTAACTCATTTGAAGGGTCATTAGAGTTTGTTGCTTTTAATGTTTCTTGAGATTCGTTGGTTTTTGAATTAGCAGATTGTTCATAGATCAAATCCATTTTCTCTGTTTATAAGTCACACTATCGGGCTAAGCAGCTTTAGATGTATTTCTTTGCAAATTGAGTAGATGGTGTCAAATGGAGATGTTTGTTTGATGAACGTTCGTGTTCCCTTTCAACTTATTTTTTTGGAAAAAAATCAAAACTTCACAAAGCACTCTTTGACAGGACTCAACCCCATCACGAAACAGACCAAATCCTCCTTTTGTTGATGATGTCAACCCGCTCAGTCGAACCCTTGGTGCCTCCTTTGCGATTCAGCGCTCTCCAGCCACATCTTTACAGAGGCTCATACCCAAGACAGATCAATTATCGCTTTCTCAAACGACTAAGGCTAAAATACATTGTGTCTTTGACTCCTGAACCAATTACTCCAGAGACTGATGGGGCATTGTATGAGTTTGCTAAGCAGAACAATATCCAGTTGGTTCATATTGAATGTGGGAAAGAAGGTGGTAAACGTAAGAAACGTGGTGTTCCAATAGGTTACTCAGCTGTTGTGAAGGCCCTGGAATTGATGATTAACGTTGATTATTCACCTTTATACGTTCACTGTTTGAATGGGGGGCAAGTGTCTTCATTAACTATTGCATGTTTAAGAAAGTTGTCGTTTTGGTCTTCGGTTTCCATTTTCAATGAATTTTTAGTTTACACAAACTCGATAAATTTGCATGATAGAGCATTTATTGAAAATTTCATAGCAGAAATTAATGTTCCAAAGAATAAAGTACAATGGATATGGACTGGGCTATCAAAAGATATCATTGGGAGTCATCCTACACTGAAATTCATTAATACAAATGATAGAAAGTATTCAAATGTTGATCTATGAAAATAAGATTGAAGCTGCTAATTCTGCATTTCCACCAGTTTGTTGCAATGCTCTTATAACTTCCTGTCTGGAGAATCCCAATCCTATAAGGTTATTTACAGTTTCTTCATCAACATTAGCTTGTGGTGCTTGAGCTCTTGGAGCAGTGGATGATTGACTTCTAGAAGCTGCAGCATTGGCAGCAGCAGTAGCAGCTGGTGGTTTAGCTGTTTCAGCATTGGAAGATGGTAATGGACCACCACCTAATTGTTGACCAATTGAAGCTGATGGATTGAAAATTCCCTGTGGTATATCAGCTTCACTCAAGAATGGAGTTTCAGTGTCTGCTATAACTAGAACGTTTCTTTTCAAATCAATGTTTGCTTGATGTCTTTTCAACACTATGTAGATTTGTTAGTAAAATTTACTTTAAAGTATTCGAAACAAGTACTCACTATCTAAACCCAACAACATATCAACTGGAGTATCTAATACCGTGAAACTGCAAGGGATATATTGATTTTCAATCTTCAATGGAGCACTATGAATTCTTCCTAAAATTTCAGTTTTACCCACACCACGAGCTTCACCTCTGAATCTCTTGTCAATCAATCTTGCAATATTACATTCTTCAGCTAATCTTGTACTAACAATAGTTGTTTGAGCCCCAGAATCAACGAATGCCTTAATTGGATGTCCGTTAACTTCACAATTGATATATAACATTGAAACACTAGCAAAACTTTCAGGTGTTAATTCCAATGCATTTCTCATATTTTCTTCTATTTGATCTTGCTCGATTAGTTCCATTATTCTTCTTTGACTTTCTGGATTATCAGGATCACTTTGTAATCTCAACCATTCCTCTTGAGAAGCGCCACCAGGGAAATTTGAGCTTTGTTGTTGTTGTAAAGTGGAGGCAATAACGTTTTTAAATTGAACTGGATCATTGAGTACGTTCTCTATTCCTGGATTTAAGGTTGTGATTTGTCTTCTAGCAGCTGGATTGTTTAGGATCTCTTGTCTTAATCTTTCCGCTTGTTGATCTATCAAACTTGAGCCACTATTGGTTGCAGATTGTTGTTGTTGTAATGGTGCTGATGGTGGTTGGACCGCCTTCTTGCTCTTTATAATCAAAAGCTCATTATCATTGACTCCCAAGTCAGCCAAAGTCTTGTCATCACCTTTCAATTCCACAGAGTTGAGGATTAATACCTGATCACTTGGATCAATATCACATTCTGCGCTCAAGTATGCTTTGAAATCGAGCAATGTGAGCTCTGTGCTGATGTCTATAGGGAAGAACTGATCCTTATCCTCGACAGACGCTGTGAGTTTGACCATTTTGAGCTGTTGTTGTAATTTGTTGTTGTTGATGGTTTTGTTGATGTGTCAAAAGTAGTTTTTCCCTTGATTTTGTAGATCTGCCTGACAAATTCAACATCAAAGAGGCAAATTGGAAAAAACTGATGATTCGCCACCACCTTGGAACTCAGCATTTAAGAACCTTCTGGAACGTTTCAAAGAGTGTGAACTATATGTCTGCTGCTAAAAGAACTTTGAGATCTGCCTCAATCGTGAGAGATTTCCCACAAGATGGTGATAAATTGGGACCCATAAATGATGAGGATATCCCATCCACTCCAAAGAAGAAAAGAGTTAGACAGAGTGCAACGCCGAAAAGTCCAAAAAAGAAGACCTCATTCAAGCAAAGAGAAGCTGAACTATTACTCCAGTACCCTATTCCTTCAGATTTGTCACTTCCAGAATCCTTCAAATCTCTACACCAACCTGAATTTGTCAAAGGTCTTAAACATGTTTTAACTATAGATCCGTCATTGTATCCATTAATTGTTAGTCAACCATTTGGACCTTTCCATCCATCTGAAAAACCTTCTAATACAGACCAGGGCCATTTTGAAAAACTATGTAGAAGTGTTATTGGTCAACAAGTGAGTGGGGCTGCAGCTAGATCAATCGAAGCCAAATTTGTTGGTGTTTTCAATGATAAAGGTCAATTCCCAACACCACAAGAGGTTATAAATACTAAAGATGAAACTTTAAGAAGCGCAGGATTATCAGTTAGGAAAACTGAATATATTAAATCTATTTGTCAAAATTTTATTGATGGGGAAATTTCACAAAAAATCTTTGAAAATTGTTCAGATCAAGATATCTTGGAGAAATTAGTTAGTATCAAAGGTATAGGAGAGTGGAGTGCAAAGATGTTTTTAACTTTTGCATTACACAAATTAGATGTTTTTGCAAGTGATGATCTTGGTGTTGCTAGAGGGATTTCAAGATATCTTGAATCAAGACCAGAAATTTTGCAAAAGGCACAAAAAGAAGTTGACACATCAATTCAAAAAAAGAAGTCCAAGTTTGATGATGGTAAAAAGAGAGATTGGAAAATCATTCATGATCTTTATGTTCAGCATATAGCAAAAGATTATGCCCCATATAGATCTCTATTCATGTTGATTTGTTGGAGAGCCAGTTCCACAAATGTTGATGTCTTGTCAGAAACTTCCACAACTACATCCAAATAATCAAAAGAACAAATAAACACTTAGAACCCTCATAATGTACATTATTATTTATTATCATAACAGTAGATTTCTTCATTTCTTTGGACCTTCACCTCCTGGAACCAACATCACAATATGATTCCCACTCAATAGTATCTTTGGTCTTTGTGTAGTTGTACCATCAATGTCACTAAATATTAGTTAAACCGTTCTCGCGAAAATGAAAAGGTCATACTCACTATTCAGTAACGTCTTCTAAAACCATGTTGACGAAATCATCAAACCCAACCAAAGTTCCTGTAAATTCCTTGTCACCACTCAACAACACCCATATTTTGGATCCTATGCACTTGTCCACCAATTCCAAAGGCAGTATCTGGTTCAATGGTGTGGATTCAGCTATTTCAGTGCCCATTTTGCTTTGTATTTCTCGTGGTTTCTGTGTAGAATTCAATTGGAAACTCTTCATCTTTTCGTCTCGTTTTTTTGACCTTTTCGCGTGGTGTTTGGGTTTTCGCGAACCTGTGTGTTTTTTTGTTTGTTGAGTTTTTGGAAGGCCAACGAGCAGTTTGTTAAACAATAACGACGAACGACGACAACGAGGATATTCTCATTGAATCGGATTGGATTTATAATTGGAAAGAATGAGTTCAGATTTACCACTACATTTGGCCATAAGACCTTTGAATTTGGAAGACATCGAGCAGGTGCAAGAATTGGAAAACCTGGGGTTCCAACCTTCTGAAAGATGTAGTTTAGAAGGGTTAAATTATAGATTATCAGCATGTCCTGAATTATCATCAGGTTTATTCATTAGACAATTTGAACCAAAATATCATGAAAAGGACGATGAATTGAAAAATAACGTGGATGCTGAAGATGATGAATTGAATTCTGCTCCTAAAGAGAAGAAATCACTTGACGACATTAATGATGATTATTTACCAGAACCAAGATCTACAATTGTTTCTGAAAAGTTAATTGGACACATTTTAGGTACAAAGATATATGGTGATTTTATTACAGAAGAAGCTATGGAAATTCCAAAATTGAACTCAAAGGGTACAATAATAAATGAATCTGAACGTAAAAAAGGGCATGTTGAATCTTCATTAACTATTGGTATACATTCAATTGTTGTTCATCCAAATTATCAAAAGAAAAACCTAGCTACACTATTATTACATGATTATATACAAAAATTATCAAATCAACAAGTTGGTGATAAAATTGCAATCATTGCTAAAGAAAATTTACTACCTTTTTATAATAGAATTGGGTTTATTACCAAAGGTGTAAGCAAATGTCAGCATGGTGGTGAAGAATGGTATGATTTGCATTGTGCATTAACTCCAGAAGATGATTTAGATGTGTAGTAATATTTTGTTGTTGTGCTTTTTGTTATCTTTGGAATTGATTGATGGAAACTACTATTACTATATATAAATATTTTTTAATGATAAAATGTGTTACATGAAAAATAAAGGAATCTACAAAAGCAAATTGTATTGAATAACCTAATAAACCCTTTTAATTTTTATAGTCTCAGACTAGTCTCAGACTAAAATATAATAAATAACAACAAAAGAAGTGAAAACAAACAAAAAAAAACCTTGAGAAAAAACGAACGATAAACCAAAACCAAAAACTATTCATCTAAAAAACGTTCTCTAATCTTCATAATTATCAAATGAAGGTAAATCCAAATGGAAATAAGGAGTATCAGTGGTGACAGCAGCATTATAACCATAAACAGCTTCTTCATCTTGAACAATATCCACAAAATTATTATTAACTTTAGCATCATTTCTTTCAATACCAAATTGAGCACTTATTAAAGCTTTTTTAATCCAAGGACTTAGAATACCAGCAAAATGAAATTCAACTTCACGATCAGCATATTTATTAATAGCTTTTCTTAAATCCACTAAAGCTTGAACACCAGTTGCATCAATTTGATTAACTGAACTGAAATCAAAAACCAAAATTTGTAAAATTGGTCTATTATCATCTTCATGGCTTGAAACAATTGGTTTTTTAGACCAGAAGAATCTTAGAGGGCCAGGATCATTCCATGGTTTATCAATATTTTTCATTGAAGTATTAATTTTACCCTTTCTTGTTTTAGATTTAACTTCTTCCAAGATTTTATCAAATTGATATGAACAATTCAAATAAGTCCAAGATTCTGAAGGTCTAAAAACAATGATACCTTTTGGAGGTGGTAGCACATCAATATCTTTATTTAGATTTTTTTTGTTTAATGGGACCCATTTAGTGATGAAATTCAAATTGTTATTATTATTGTTATTATTAGAAGTTGATCTTGTTTTGGATTTGATGAAATCTAATTTATTTTTGGAATCTAAATTAGCATATTCATCAATTTCTAAATTGGAATCATTTGAAAAATCATCAACAGATTTCAAATCTGGATTGATAACTTGAGCCACTTTAACTCTACCAAGGAATTCACCATTTGGGAATGCAACATTAAATAATAAGACAGCAACAGAAGCACAAATTGCAAAATAGATACCAGTTTCAATAGATGAAAAAACGGTAATAATGACAGCAATTAAAAAGATACCAGCATCAATTGGTGCAATTCTCCAGAAATTCAAAGTAGTTTTATAATTTGCAATTAAATCACTAACAGCATGAATAATAACAGCAGATAAAGTAGCCTTTGGGATATAATAGAAGGCATCAGTTAAACAATATAAAGCCAACAAGACACAAGCACCAGTATAAATACCAGCTAATGGAGTTTTAACATTACATTTAGCCTTTAATGCAGATCTTGAAAAAGAACCAGTAGCAGGATAAGCATTGAAAAAAGTACCAATTAAATTAGTGGCACCAATAGCAACTAATTCTTGATCTGGAACAATTTTATAATCATTTATACGACCAAAAGATTTTGAGATTGAGATATGTTCCAATAATAAAACAATTGTAGCAGCTGGTAATTCAGGAGCTAATGAGGACATTATACCATCAGGAAATTCCATTAAACCAACATCACGTAAACCTGATGGAACAGTACCCAATACTGAAATTTTTTTAGATTTTTTATCATGTCTAATGATCCCCCAAGAGATTAAAGTGAAAATAACAATGATAACACCATTTCTTAAAGCTTGAGTATAGAAAAACCATAATCTTGCCTTTGGATATCTTTTTGGACCAACGTTACAAATATATTTCCAAAGATATAATAAAAATAATGGGATTAAACCAAAAGCAGCATCCAATTTAGTATCAGGTAAATGTTTTAAAGTATTAATGATAACTTTATAAGTTGAAGCTCTAGTGTTAACTTTTTTATTGTAACCCATTAAGGCAGGGACTTGACCAGCGATGATATTAAAAGCAGAACCAGTCATGAACCCCAAGACAGCAGGCATTGAAATGAATTCTAATATGAAACCTAATCTTAATAAACCTAAACCAATGGCAATACAACCACAAATTAAAGATAAGACAGTAGCAATAACAGGGCCAGGTAAAGAAGGATCTCTTTCTTGAACTCTAGTTATAACTTTTGAAACTTCCAAAGACATAACAGCAACAGGACCAATAGAAACATCTTTTGAAGTTGCAAAGAAACAATAGATAAAGACACCAACAAAGGCAGAATATAACCCATATTGAGGTTCTAACCCAGCGATTTGAGCATAGGACATTGATTGAGGCACCATGACAACACCTACCGTGACACCAGCAACAACATCAGCGTATAACCAAGATGGATTATAGTGCAAGATCCATCTGTGGATTGGGAATAGAGAACGAGCATAATGGACAGCTTTTTCACCTGGGGAATGGAAATATTGTTTGCACCAATCTTTTATGGAGACTTGGTCTTCAGTGTACTCTAGCAAGGGTATCGAATCATAGTTTTGATACTGGTGCAACTCATATATTCTTCCAGACGAGGATGAGTCCTGATCTGGGTTGTTGTTGTTAGCCTCGATATCAGACATTCTGGTGGTTGCTTAACGAGGTCTGTAGCAGAGAATCAGAGCATCCTGGAGCGTATAAGTATTGGTTCTCTTCGCTTTGCCACACTGCGATGGCTAGAGCGCTGCTTCTGAGTCGCCAACTGTGGATGGTGATTACGAATCTCTGAAGCTTTAAGCCTATGGTCACAGCACGGCACGTGACCTGGTGCCATACTAGCCACAAAAGCACAGCTAAACTAGCCGCTGGCCTCTAGCCACACAATCCATTTCTTGCTCTTGAACCAGTGGCTCAGTGGCTTCTCGATTGTGGCTGTTGAAGCTTTTTAATTAATTCACAATTGCGAAGGTGGATGAGATGACTTAGTTCATAATATTAATTGCTCAATTACTGTGATTAATTAATAACTGGTTGCATGGTTATTTATTATATTTTTACGATAAATGATCATACAATTCACAATTATCATTATATTGTGGAGTTTGATTATCCTTGCGATTATTTGGATACGACGTTATTTTAACAGTTACAACATTATAATTATAGGATAACATTATATACGCTATACTAGTAACTTATAATACAATTAATGTACTGATCATGGTTATATTGAATAATTTTACCATAATATGAATCATTTGGTTAAATCTTCAACCGCATCATAATCAGAGTAAAAGCTTCATTTATACCAGTTTTAACATGATTAGTTTTTTTTTGTTTACTTTTCTAACGTTTATCTGCAAGACAATATTGACAGTACCACCGGTTATAGCCGACGTTTATTTATCTAATAAGCTAAACACCCAAACCATCTCATAGTGTACTGACAGAATGTATCACCAACAAGAAATAGACTAATTCTTTCCAATTACACATTACTTCAATTCACTCAGTTATCAACCAATTCCTTTTGCTTACTGTACTTTGAATTTTGAGAACTTTGAGAAAAAAAAAATTGTTCACAAAACACATAAACTTTTTCAATTAACAAACATTATCAAGCGAACATCAAGACTACTTCCAGTCAAATTCAAGTATGCCTTCTTTACTATCAATCCCACTAGAGGTTCTTGAAAGTATCAGCTATTGGTTAAACCCTTCAGATCTCCTTACAATCGCACAAATCAAAGAACTGGAACCAATATGGAGAAATTGGTCAATCTTGAAGTATTCAAATTCATCATTTACTTCGCCAGATTCAATAACCTGTCATGTTAATAATATGAAATATAAATCCAAGAAGAGGAAAATAACACCACAACTGGTTTTAGTTATCTTAGATGTTTACGATGATCCATTTGAAAAATTTGCCGAACATTTGCTAGGAAAATTTCCCCACCATCTTTCAATACTAGCCAAAAATGAGGAAGTTTTAGCAAAGTTTTTGATAAGTTTGAAACCCATGGCTGACTCAAAGTTTTTCAATATTGACTCGGTAGAGATCAAAGGATCTGACTTATATTTAGATTATAAGACTATTCCATTTTATGCACCAGAAGCACAATACTTGGAGCTTTATAATGTTGAGTTTATAAAGAAACACAATCAAAAAGTTGTATCGCCTTTGTTGGAAAAACTAAAGGTCACTGGCTTAAATGATCCTGATGTTTTGAAGTTTCCTGCAACTACTACTTTGATACGCCCTGGAGAAAGTCTATTGACAAGCAGTCGATTTGTTGACCTACTTGAAGGTGTGGAAACTTTGAAAATTGAACATTTGTATGATTCTGGGGGATTAGATGGATTGAATTTGTCCACTTTGGTGAATCTTACTATAGGTGTTGATAATGTTTTAAATTTTTCAAGAATTAAAGCTCCAATGTTGAAAAATTTGAAAATATTATATTGTGAACAATTTGTAACTATTTCAGATTGTGAATTCGATTCACTAGAAACTATTGAAGCTAATAATTGTCTTATTGGTGAATGTCAAAGAAATTTTGCTCCAAAGTTCACAAAGTTGAAACTTAAACCCAATTTTTATCCAATAGTCCAAGAGATAAATCATGGAGGGTTCTTTGATCAAGTCAAAGAGTTAACAACATGTAATGATTACTTTATTTCAATGGTTAATTTAAAGAAATTGGAATTTTTACATATTTGTGAAGTTGAAAATGGTGCAGTTGGTGAGTTATCATTTGTTAAGTGCCCCAGTTTGAAAACACTTTGTCTCTCATATGTCGATTTTGATGAGAAGCTGAAACCAAATGCTCCAAACTTGGAAAACCTTTCAATGGTGAAATGTAACATTAACTATGATATTTTCAATAATATACCTATTCTATTACCAAAACTTAAAGTTTTAAAATTTGAAGGTCGAATTTATTATTATAATCGTATTGAAGGAACTTTAGGAAATTTAGAGTGGAAATTCAGTAATTTGAAATTGAGTGAGCTAGAAACATTAATATTTGGGAATAAAACTGAAAGTTATAGTCGTAGGGGGATATTTAGAACTTTAGTCACCAAAATAGGGTTTTATAATTGTGATTTCCCAAAATTGAAACTCTTTTCAGTGGATCATTGGTCTCATGATTTTAAACTTATCAATTTACAAATTGGTGCACCAAATTTGAAGTTTTTAAAATTGAGAAGCCCTGGAACAGGTGAACTGGATCTATCAAATTATAACCATCTTAAGGCACTATCTATCCAGGATGTTTCTATTTTGAAATACCCAAATTGTGAATCTTTGGAATTTATTGGTGTGTATGCTTGTGAGTTCAAGTTTTTACATATAGGTGAATTGACTAATTTGATTGAAGGTAGGATTAGCCTGTGTTCTAAATTTCCAAAAAATTTCAACAAAAGGAAGCTGAAGGGCCCTGGTGATTTTATTGAAGAGACAAAAGAGGCTTTGGATGCCAATTTTCTCAGAGTGTTTTTTCCAAAGATGAAATGGCTGATCAAATGACACAAATCATCCAAGAAGAAAGAAGTCAATCGAGATACTTGAATACCTCAAAGATCCAGCTTTTATTGGTTTTGGGAATGATTCTCATAACTGTGCTTAAACCATCTTTGACTGAAAAAAATAATGAAACAGATTATCTGGAGTACCAGATAGTTTTTTTTTTCCCATATTAGTTTTTGAATTAAAATTTTAATTATTTTGAATAATGTAGAACCAAAGGAACTTGTAGCTAAACTCACATTCCAAAAAACATTAAAGAGATAACTCAAATAGACTCTGCGGCAAACACTTGAAAGAGTTCTCACTAAAAAATCAACTTATGTTATAGTATAATTCTTCAATATCTGGTTATCGCACGCATCACGTGACGTTAAATGAAGTTGAAAAAATGAATCAATTGACAGGAGAATAAAATAGTTAAACAATCATTATCAATTTCATAGAAAGTCACTGGAATTGTTGTATTGTCATTGATCAACTTAACCAGGATAACCCACACTGGAGAATTCAAACTAACATGAAAACATTAGTTAATCATTAACTTTTGGTACAAGTGCTTTAATTGAAATCCCTAATTCAAGAATCTTTTTGAAGATGGTTTATTTTGGTAATTGTTGAATTCTTTTATTCTGATCGATATCAATTAAAGAAAACTATAAGCTGATCCATTCATAAATTGAGAATATTAGCAAATGATGGTGGAACTTATTCAGTATCTTAAAATGTCTTTATACAAACAAATTGTTCCTTGAAGAATGTTGTTTTTGTTGGACCTATTGGCTCTCAAGTACATTGACTCATAGAGGCTTCCCCTACTGAATTTGTTGTTGCATTGCTGTTTGAAAGGGTGAGTTTTTCAAGTCTCTGTGGTTTCAACTTTCATCAATTATAATTACTCCCAAAATATTGATTATACCAACCTTGAGGCATTTGAGGGTTAATTATTATGATGTATTGTGTTGTTGGAGCTTTAGTATTGTTACTGGATTAGATCTTTCATGTTTTAAAAATGTTGATTATTACATGGATACTTTGAAAATCCAAAAACACCAAAAGTTGACAAAAAAAAAGTGAAACCCACTGCTTCAAAACGAGATCGGAAATTGAAACGATTCATTGGAAATGTTATGGACCTTATGCTATTGAAGTTGGTAATAATCACACACCAGCGCTGGCAATGTTGGAGTATTTTCATCGTGAAGTGATGAATTCTATCAGGTAATAATTTGGTCAACAGTTTTACTTGAAAAATATTATTAAACCAATCTTGAGGCATTTGAGGGCCAATTGTTGTGATGGATTGTGTGGATGAAGCTTTAATATTGTTGCTGGCTTAGATCTTTTGCCTTTTGGAAATGCTGGTTGTTATATGAATACTTTGAATGGTCAAAAAGGCCAAAAGTTGACAAAAAAAAAGTGAAAACCGCTGCTTCAAAACGAGACTAGAACTTATAAACCGTTTAATTGACTCACTGGAAGTGCTATGGATCTTATGCTATTGGATTTGGCAATGACCTTACACTTTGGTTGACAATATTGGGGGTTTTTATCGTTAGGTGATGGTTTCTATCAGGTAATAATTTGCTGTTAGGTTCTAACAAACAATTTCCGGGCATTGAATTTTGATGCAGTGGCTGTTTGCTTGATAAAAGTTGAGCTTTACGAATCTAGCACCTCTAAGCATCGTTTATGGGTTTTAAACTAGAAAATTGAAAAGGAAATGCATTTTGATGTAAAATTATGTATTCCCTCGTGCAAAAGAATAGGCTAGTTGTGTTTGATCGATGTTACTTTTGCAGAAGATTCGCTGGATATAGGGGCCAAAATATAAGTTTTCAAATCAT
Source organism: Hansenula anomala (assembly GCF_001661255.1). Taxonomy (NCBI): domain Eukaryota; kingdom Fungi; phylum Ascomycota; class Saccharomycetes; order Phaffomycetales; family Wickerhamomycetaceae; genus Hansenula; species Hansenula anomala. The sequence goes on from NW_017567116.1 coordinate 167,641, forward strand.
TACTTCCATGTGATGTGTTCTTTTGAGATGAAAATATAGATGAATGATTTTAAAAACATGATAGTTAAGCGGGATGTTTGGACTTTGAACTTTGGACTCTAAATCCTGGTTTGAATCTAACTAGTTTAGATTTCAAGTGAAGAGATTGTTTTTCGTCAAAGAATCAATAAGTTGAATTGCAGTATATCATTTAGAATCTCCTAACCTAAAGGTCATGTCTATCAATTGATGAAGTTTAACAATATTTTCAAACTGGGAGGTGTTTTTTCTACTTGTAATTTCAAGAACACAAAAGTCCAATGAGCGGTGGTTTGAAGCTGGAAAGGTATACAGAGATAAGGGGTACATTGTACAAGAGATGTTGGAAATACGTTACGGTGAATAAGGTGGAAATGACTGTAAATTAAAGGCTGCTGCCTATTTGGGTTGAGTTTGTGAATGTTTCGAAAATATCAAAGTTTTTCAAGGGAGCTTTGAGAAAGGAGAAATTTTGAATAGCGAAAAGTTCAATTCACTTTTTCCTGGACTTGATAATTATGCAAGACAATGAATTAAGGTCGCAACTGAAACATTTACTGCAAAGTGATCTATTTGAAGGTTCAAATAATCGTTTTTACCTTGAAGAAAAACATGATTTTATTATGCTATATTCTTTTTGAAAGAACCAATGACAATTTTCTGGCACTGCTTTAGTATGAATCGTCAATCTGAACTATTGGAGCTCTTCTAATTTGTTCAAGGTGATCAATGAATACATTTTGTTATTATTATCAGAAGTAGATACATATTGATGGCTTGGAGTTGTATTCGAGCTCAAGAAAGTATCAAATGATCCTGATGATCATCAGTTGGAGGTGTTCAGGTTGAAAAAAATTCTAAATAATCTGATTAAACATTTTGAACATGGCCGTTGGAGTATCTGGATCAAAGATTTGGTTGAATCGAGAGAAATTTGCTCTACCCATCAGATGTTAAAAATCGTGAAAAATTTAGATTTTGAGAGCCCAGCCAAAATTAAGTTCTGGAGAACTGAGTTTTGACTCCTTCTAGTGATGTCAAGTTCTCTGACTCTTTAAAAAGAAGTTTATGAGACAATATTTTGGTTATGAGATGAAGTGTTGTTTTCAATTTTCATTTGAGTTATTAATAGAATATGGTTGAAAATAATTTCGAAGCCACTAAATTGATTTAGGTTTTAACAAGTTCGTTTGGATATACGTCATGAGAAACTAGGGCTTGCATAGAGTACCTTGTTTCTTCAACTCAGTATGATTTTGCTACGTATTGGACCTTGATACAGTTATAGCTTTGATGAAAAGAGTGCTTGGTATACTCCAGATTATCCCGGAGAAGACCTTGCTACAGTTTATTGATTATCAGAGAAGGTTTTTTGTAATGTTATTTGTTTGGAGAGAAGTGTCTCAGTGCCCGAGTGTTTAGTATTTTGCCAATCAGCCCAATAACGGTTCAATACGATGAGATTTACTGCAGCCATGAACATTTGTGGGATAAGATTACAATACACAGAGACTAAAATAGGCAAGCTGGTGACTGGATTGGGGATAAGGTCTAGTGATTGGGAGTGTAGACCTTGTTTCCATGCTGTTTGAAAAGTTTTAGACTCATTACAGGATGCGGTTCATCTTACGTCAAACAGTCAAACACTTTTTGTGAATTTAATAATTGTAGATTTCAGTGTAATTCTGTGAATTGTATTAAAGGCTGCCTGGCTCTTGTCTCGATAGACCCTTTCGCGGTTAAAATTACGCGAACAGGACTAGTCCACGACTCGCCTATACTTTGATTAAGCTTTGGAAGAGCCAGGACTAGGCCTTGCATATGCGACTGTGTTTTCAACTTTTTTGAGGAATTTTACATTGTTTGATAAATTTCCAATATTATTTAAAGAGTGGGAAATCTGGTTTCAAGATGTTGTTTGATAATGTTATTGTCTTGCTGTTGTGCTGACTATTGTTGGACTGCTAAACTTATTATTGTTGCTATAGAAAGATGTCTTTTAATGAGGAAAAACAAGATGGTGTCGATATTGAAGATTTAACATCCAGAAAAAACTCTGAAACTGAAGTGTTGAAAGCTTTAGAACTGAGAGAAGCTGAACTAGATGAGTATAAGCTAAAGTTAATAACCAGAACTAATCAAGCATCAAATCAAATCCTAGAGAATCATCATTCAATGACTGTTGAGAATAGGATTTTGAATTTCTTTATATTTGCATTCACTATATTTATTGTTTTACAATTTTCATTGATACTGATAATGAAACTTGATATTGACTGGCCATCACTTTTGCAGTTTATAAGCTTTGAAGACTTTTATCAAATATCATGGTTATGTATCTTGGTGATTGGTAAAATGTTGTCATATTTTTGTCTTATAAATTTTTTAGTTAGATGTTACATTGGAGTAAAGATATTTAGGAGGCTCGTTAAAACAAATATATTGTTTAAGCTGTTGAATTATCAGTTCATGGGGTTTTTGAAATCAACATTGATGACAATGGGTATAGTAAGTGCTAATATAATTCTGAAGAATATATTGGTATCTATGGATTATATTGGTAACCATGAGCATGTGAACCGAGTGCTGGACATAGTGAAGCAGGTGAGCTTATATGGTGATGTTGTATTATACTCCATGTTGATAATTGGTGGAGCAGTTAGTATAGTTTATAGAGTAACTAGGATTTTGGTTAAATAGATGAGCACAGTATACAAGAAAATCAATTGTTTGTTTGTAAAAAGCTCGAAAGTAACTATATTTGCAGTATTCAATAATTCTGCCGGGACTATTGGCGATGAAGATAGTCCTGATGTGCATGACTTGCAATCTTTCACGTATGTGAAGAGCGGATATAAACGCCAAATAGGTGATAATACAAATACATTGACACAAACCAAAAGTTCTTGCCCAAGTGAACTAACTATTTGATCATGAGCCAAAGGTAGTAAGTTTGCACAAGATTGATGATTTCATGGAGCCTTCAGAGCCTTAAATATTTATTGGTGAGAAGGCGAATTGGTTGTTGTACACACAGTGTTGAAATTCAGGATGTTTGATACGCGACCATGAACAATTGTGTGAACAGAAGAAGCCATAAAAGTAAAAATTCAAACACCTAATCACACACCGAGGAAACAAAGAAATCCCGATTGGAAAAATGGAGATTTGTTGTTCCCATTGGAAGGAAGAGAGAGGATACTGAAACGGTAAAATCTTGTTCATATTTCTCAGATTCATGTTTCACAAGTACATTGGAAAGACTTAAAGCCAATATGGAAAGACTGGACAGCGGACACCAGTAGAACTTCAACTCAAGTGCTCAATAAAATAATTTATGGCTCAATAAATGGACACAGTTGATAATAATGAAAAATGATTAGGTCTAGTGCTGATATCCTCCGCACATTCTGAAAATATGGTTTCACTTACAATACTGAGTCCTGACTGACTTTTCCATTATTTACAAAAGAGTAATTCATATAAACGTTAAACACTTGGTGAAGCTGGTGATGGATTGTATGTTTGTATCTTGGAGGTATTACCAGAGTTAGTATTTCCAATGGGATTTCATCAACACGAAAACTGATAAGGTATACAACTATGCAGATTGAAGCATAATTAATTTGAACGTACAGTTTGTACAATATTAATTGAAGAAATTGATTTAATCTCAAAAAACGGAGCTTGAGTCTTGACTATCCAGAGAATGAAGATGTAAACTTCAATGTGATTTGGGATTTCATAGCTCGTAAAAGTTGATTATACCATGTCTCGGTATTAATAATAATGTTACAGGTATCCTACTTGAATTAAGACATCAAGGCTTCTCAATTGTTCGTTTGAATCTTCGAAAGCTTCAGCATTTATAGGATGTGATGCTGTACAAGCCGATTGTTTGGAGATATTACACCAACTTTATCTAGATTGAAAGTTAAAACTCTTAGCACCGGTAGAATTGGTGACTGAAAAACGGTTTTGTGTATAGATAACGAAGGGCTGCTTTTGGCTATTGCCTATTATTTCCAGTACACAGCAATACCAGCTCAATCCTCAATCCTTGAGCCACAAGACACTAGCTTAAGCTGGATACAATTTAGTATCAGACTACCCATTTAATCCATACACCTTTCAACTATTACTCACGAGATATTCAATCCTTGTTTATTTAATTTGTTTATTTCTCTGACACATGGGCAGAGTCTAGTCCAGGACTGCACCCTTGATGTATGGCGGTTAGATTGTTTACTAGGACTAGTCCCACTTCTTTCCATAGTGAGCAAGTGCACCCATCTCCGAGGCCCCAGACTAGGCCCTCCACGTGCAGAAATAATAAACAAATAAAATAAATAACTTCGCTTAGCAGCACATGGTCTGTTTTTTGCGTTTTAACGAGTTTTACATTGTTTGGTGAGGATTGTATATAAGAGGAGGATGGTGCTCTTGGATTGTATCTTGTTTAGTTATCCTGAAAAGAGACGTTTATTGGAAATATGTCGTTATTAAATGAGAAATCTCAGCTAGTTGATGAGAATGGATTAGACATCGAAACTTTGAATATACTCAGAAGAAACTCTGAAATTGAAATGTTGAATGCCCTGGAATTGAAAAAACATGAATTGGATAAATATAAATTAAAATTGATAACTAAGACTAATCAAGCATCAAATCAAATCCTAGAGACTCGTCATTCAATGACTATTGAAAACAAGATTTTAAACTTCTTTATATTTGCATTCACTATATTTATTGTCTTACAATTCTCATTGATATCAATAATGAAATTTGATATTGATTGGCCATCAACTTTCCAATTCATAAATTTTGAAGAGTTTTATCAGATATCATGGTTATGTATCTTGATTATTGGTAAAATGCTATCATATTTTTGTCTTTTGAATTTTTTAATTAGATGTTATATTGGAGTCAAGATCTTCAAAACATCAGTTAAAACCAATATATTGATTAAACTTTTGAATTATCAATTCATGGGGTTCTTTAAATCAACATTGATAACAATGGGTATAATAAGTGCTGATATAATGATGAAGAACCTATTGGTATCTATGGATTATGTTGATAATCATGAACGTGTGAACCAAGTTTTGGATATAGTGAAGCAAATAACTTCATACGGGGATGTTGTACTATACTCTATACTGATAGTTGGGGGCATAGTCAGTGTAATTTATAGAATAACCAGGATGATAGTTAGATAGATATAGTATAGATAATATGATGAGTAATGGCTTAGGTAATATAACAGTTATGTAATACATTATATAATACATTATATAATCACTATTACATAACACCTGACTAATCACCATAATAAAATAATCCATACCGTTGTGCCGGATTCCTCAGCACCAGAAAATGATTGAAATTAATTGAATTGAAACCAAATAAATTCATTAAAAGGAATCCGATCGATAGTTCCCCACTGCAATATTCCATTCCACCACTGCCCCAACAATCAACAATTCCAATTCCAATTCAACCTTCAACAGTCATTAAATCCCCCATACAAAACTCAATTCTCCCATACAAAAAAACCTTTGATCTAAATTCCGAAGACCGAATAAAGTTTCGAGGCTTTTTTTTGTTTTTTTTTGTTTTTTTTTCCTTTTTTTGCGTTTCAGCCAATGAAAAAAACTAAAATTCGTGAAGAGGTCAATCCGAATTGGAAAAAATATATATAAGTACAATTTTACTTGATTACAATCTTTTACTGACTTATATCATCCGTGTCAACACTAAGTTCCATCATGTTACGTATCAAGAACTTGGCCAGATCTACCAGATCTTTAAGAACTCCTTTAATTAGATCCTCCACTTTAATAAGATCAATCCAATCTTCATCAATCGTTTCAGCTTCTGCCTTAAATCAATCAGATTCAAAAGTTAGTTCTGGTTCCTCTTCTTTCCACAAAGCCCCAAAATTAATCTCAAATAAAACTGACAGACCTTCAATCGTCATCTTGGGTTCAGGTTGGGGTGCTATTTCATTCTTAAAACATATTGATTCCACTAAATATAATGTTATAATCATTTCTCCAAGAAATTATTTCCTCTTCACTCCATTATTACCTTCATGTCCAGTTGGTACTGTTGATGAAAAATCAATCATGGAACCTGTTGTTTCATTCGCCAACAAGAAGAAAGGTGATGTTACTTATTATGAAGCTGAAGCTACTGATATTAATCCAAATGATAAAACTGTTACAATTAAATCATTTTCAAATATAAACACCACTGTTACCTCTGCTGATGGTGTTGGTATCAACGTTGGTTTAAAAGCTAATGAAATTGCTCAAATCTCTTATGATTATTTAGTCACTGCTGTTGGTGCTGAACCAAACACTTTTGGTATTCCAGGTGTTGAAGAACATGGTTGTTTCCTTAAAGAAATTTCAGATTCAAGAAAAATTAGACATAGATTCATTGAAGCTGTGGAAAGAGCCAATTTATTACCAAAAGATGATCCTGAAAGAAAAAGATTATTAACTTTGGTTGTTGTTGGTGGTGGTCCAACTGGTGTGGAAACTGCTGGTGAATTACAAGATTATATTGATCAAGATTTGAAAACTTTTATGCCAAATATCGTTGATGAAGTGCAAATCGTCTTGATCGAAGCCTTACCTGTTGTTTTGAATATGTTTGAAAAAAAATTAACTTCATATGCTGAAAAAGTTTTAAAAGAAACTACAATTGATTTGAAAACCAGAACTGCCGTTTCAAAAGTTGAAGATAAATTCCTTGTTGCTAAAACCAAGAATGAAGATGGTTCAATTGATGAAACTACAATCCCATATGGTGTTTTAGTTTGGGCCACTGGTAATAAACCAAGATCTTTAGTTACCAATTTATATAAAAAAATCCCTGAACAAAACCATGCTACAAGAGGTTTAATCGTTGATGAACATTTATTAGTTAAAGGTACAAACAACATCTTTGCCATTGGTGATAATGCTTTTGCTAAATTACCACCAACTGCTCAAGTTGCTCATCAAGAAGCTGAATATTTATGTAAAGTTTTCACAAAAATTTCCAAGATTCCAAATTTCCATGAAAAATTAGCAACAACTACTGAAAAAGTTGATTTATTATTCCAAGAAAATGGTATTAAACCATTTAAATATATTCATTTAGGTGCTTTAGCTTATTTAGGTGCTGAAAGAGCTATTGCAAACATTACTTATGGTTCTCGTTCATTCTATTCTGGTGGTGGTATTTTCACTTTCTTTGTCTGGAGAGTTTTATATGTTTCAATGATTTTATCTGTTAGATCAAGATTTAAAGTTGTTGCTGATTGGTTAAAGATTTCATTCTTCGGTAGAGATGCTTTCAAAGAATTATAAACAAGTCATTCACTCATTTTATATCCCTAAATATTCCCCCTTTCTTGTATACAGAATAATTTAATGTAATAGTACACGTCTTTGATGAATATGAATTGATTATTTGTAGTCACTTGACACTAGTCATAGAGTACGTTGATTCAAGATTGAATCATATTGGATAAGGTCCCTCAATGGATTTAAGAACATTCTGCAAACGGTTGATGCGGAGCACAAAGGTCCATGGAATTTTAGGTATAAAGAAAAAGAATAGTTGAATTGATGCCAATTGTTAGCATGTTTTGGGTGTATTCTGTTGTAATTCTCTCGGATTGGGTTATAAAGGATAGTGCTCTTTTCTTTTATTTCAAAGTGATTCAAATTTTGAAACGGCTGAAGATGTCTATTATGTTAATCTTTTAGTCCGTGGATATCCGTATCCATACAGTGGGGGTCACCGAAAAGGAAAAAAGCGTGGGAGGCTGAAATTAATTACGAGGGTATATTTTATGTCACGTGACTTATATTAATGCTCGGAAGTATAACTTCAATAGTAAACTTATAAACCATCCAGTTTTTACATGTAGTTTAAATCATAATCTCACATTATTCATATATTACATCATACTAAACTCATTTAAATAACCATAAAATAAATAAAAACATCACTATCAATACAATTCTTCCACTTGTTGTAGTTATACTTTTCAATGATAATCCAATAATAGAATCTGAAACGATTAAAGCATAGTTCCCAAATTTACTAGCATATGTTGATTTCATAAATTCTCCACCTTCAATCAAATAACCTAGAGAATTAACAGCATTTGGAGGTGCTTGGAAAGGAACCAATATTGATAAAAAAACAGGTTGATGATCAGAAGACAGAAATGGTAACTTATCATACCTTATTAATTTCTCATTCCCATTATATTTTTGATACAGGATTCTATCACACCATGAGGCAATTCTTTTAGAGTTATAACTTGATGTACCAACATTAAACTTATAAGTTGGATCAAAATGAATATCTTGTTCATTAAACCCTATGAAAACTTTCGATTCATCAATTTGTCTCTTCAGTTCATCTCCATATAAGGCAACTCTATAATTCAAATCACCCATGAAAAAACAATGATTTTTAGGTTTCAAAACACTCCAACCATCATTGAAACTCAAAGATCTTAATAATCTCCAACTATCTCTATTTCTTCTTTCAACATAACCTTCATTAGCACTTAAATGTGCAACAACAAATGTGAATTCAGTTTCTTGTGAATCTTTAACCAGTGTTAATCTTGTAGCCACCGCACCTTTTAAACTTGAATAAAATAATCCACAACTAGCAACTGTATTATCAATTTTTTTAATAGAACTTTGGAAAGGGGTCATTATTATTAAACCAATAGCTCCAAGATGATGAATATTTATTGTATGGATTGAACTAGAATCTGGATATTTAGAGGAGAGGACATCATGAATCGAATCATTGATTTCAAATAGTCTTTGATTAACTTCTTTAGGGATTGTGGAATCTAATATTGGAACTAATTCTTGGAAACCAAATACGAAAAGTTCAGGGATATGGTCTGATGGTAGAGCATCTTGAAGCTTTGAAAAGTCTGTTTGTGGTAATTTAGCACAATTGAACGTGAATAAGAATAAAGGAATTGACATAATTGATTAGTTAATTATATTAAGCTCAATTCATTTATGGCTCAAGTTCATTTCTTTAAATTTGAAATTTCGCGAAATCACAAAACCAGGGCCATTAACCTACAATACCACAAATCTAAATACTTTTTATTCCTAAATTAATCCCTGTTTCTTCAAATCATTATAAACTTTCTCACTCATAACATTCCCTTCTTCATCCTCCACTTCTACTGCATCTTCTTTTTCTCCTTCCTCTATTCTTTTTTGTCTTTTAACTTTATTCCATAATTCAATAGCTTGCTTAATACTAGTTATATCTTTGAAAACTAACGAAGGTGTTATACCTAAACATTTCAATCCATGAATATGTCTTGGCTCTAAGAAATGTTTATCAAATGCCTTTCTCCCCTTATATGTATAATCACCACAGATTTCACAAGTATATTCTATTCCTAATCCATGTAATTTCCATAACCAATATGGAATTGGTTGTCCATCAAAACCTAAAGGTAAATTCATTGGGTTATAAACACCATCTTTAAAATCTGGGTTTTCATCTTGTTCGTTAGTTGACTCATCTTCACTTGATGATAATTGTTCATCTTTTTCTAATTGAGAAATTTCAATTAATCTTTCACGTTCTGTTAATGCTTTTCTTCTTTCTGTGTTTAATTTTGTATCTTGACGTTTTGTTCTTAATGGGGTTAATAAATGTTCGATTAGATTTTCATAATATTCATAATTTTTAGATGATGGAGGTGGTGATGATGTTGTTAATTTTGATGCATTTTTTAAATGCTTTTTACCTGAAAGATGAGCATCATAAACAGTTTTTTTAGCAAAATTTTTATCACAAGCTTCACAATATAATCCTTGATTTTGTTTTGATTTATTGAAATTTTCTTCAAATTGATTTAAAAATGAATCTAATTTAAATAATGGAGTTGATTTTGTTATGAAATTCTTCAAATAATTTGATAAATTAATTAAATATTTCAAATAATCATCTTGTTTTTTATTAACAATATCATTAAATTCTTCAAATTTATCAAAAATTTCCAAATATTTAACATAACTAATTTTTAAACTTGATAAATTTAACCAAATTTCATGAAATTCCACTAAATCTAAATATTTCCCAAAATATTCTTCACCGGAAAACATTAAATTTAAATCAATCCCTGAACCTATTTCACTTAGGATATTTGAATTTGATGATTTCATGGCATATATTGAACCAAGATTCTTAACAACAGTTTCATCATTTTGAGATTTAATAGATTGATACAATTCATCAAACTTAATCAATTCATAAGTTGGATCATCAATTGTTTTCAAAACTTCATTTCTTGAAGCATCATTCCAAGATTCTTCTAAGAAAGTTTTCTGTTTCTTGTATTGTTTCAAAAAGAAAGATATTTCATGTTGTTGTAATAATACTTCTCTAAATGAACGTTTTTTTTTCTTATTTAAAACCCTATTATTATCCTCTAAAAACCCATCATAAAGCTCTGGATTTCTCTGTATTCTATCAGTGATGGCTTTCTCTATAGTATGGAGTTCCTCCAATGTGTTTCTTTCCAATTCAATAGACATTTTTATGGTCTTTAATAAAGTCTTGAAATTGATTTAAACTTGAACTTTTCTGAACATTTTTTTATCGTGTTTATAGACACGATATGAAATGGCAGATTAAGTAATCAAGATTTTAAAAATCAATTTTCTGATTTAATACTCATTTTAAATTTGAAATAAAACATGAAATAATTGGGAAAATATTACAAGATGCTAGTCAAGATTTGTGGAGTTAAAGATGTCGAGGCAGCTCAAGTTGCACTAGAATCAGGTGCAGACATGATTGGAATGATTTTCGTGCCTGGTAAACCAAGAACTATTCAAGTATCAAATGCTAAAGAAGTTGTATCATTAGTTGAATCAAAAAGGAAAGGTTTAAATTCTAATGAACTATATGATTCATTAAAGCCAGGTCAAGATAGTTTATGGTTTGAACAAGTTCATGATTCTATTAAATCTAATGGACCTTATAGTGTGGGAGTTTTCAGAAATCAAAGTATAGAGGAGATTAATAATATAATTGAAGAAGTTGATATTGATTTTGTTCAATTACATGGACAAGAATCTCATGATGAATATATTCCACAATTGAAAAAACCAGTGATAACGAGATTCGTACCAAATGAAACAAAAGTTTTACAAAGTTTAAAACCAAATAAACATTTATTACCATTGTTTGATAGTGAAGCTGGTGGTGAAGGTGTGAAATTAAATTGGTCCAACTTGAGTGATTGGTCTGCAAAGAACAATGCTAGATATTTATTAGCTGGTGGGTTAACACCTGATAATGTTCATGAAGCTATTAAATTGGATGGTGTTATTGGAGTTGATGTTTCTGGAGGTGTTGAAACTAATGGTGTTAAAGATTATGTAAAGATTAAAGAGTTTGTAAAGAATGCATTACAATAAGATGAAACAAAAATTCATTTATTTATTTATAAATGACCCTGTAGTTAAGCAGAAGCACCAGAGATGAAGAACCATTTATCAATTGATTTATCAATTGGAGCATCTTTTAAATCTTGAGAACCAACAGGAACTTTAGAAGCAGCAGATTCATCAAATGATGGGACATCTTTCAAGACAGTTGAAGTTAAAGAGATATCACCAGGTTGAGTTTCACCTTTGATTAATTTTTCCCAAGCTTCAGCACATTCTCTAATAACTTCTTCAGCATATTTTTTATTTTTAGCTTCACCAGAGAATGCAAATTGATTTTCAGGTTTTCCATCAGGGATTTTATAAACTCTGAACCATTCATTAGTGGCTCTTAGTAAACCTGGTAAATGACGTTCAACATCTTCGATATCATTTAATTTTGGAGCTAAAGGATCATTGATATCAATAACAATAACTTTCCAATCAGTTTCACCTTCATCCAATAAAGCCATGACACCAAGGACTTTAACTTGTTTGACTTGACCGGTATAACCAACGGCTTCACCGATTTCACAAACATCTAAAGGATCATTATCACCTTTTGCCTTAGTTTCAGGATGGGTTTGATTTGGATCTTCCCAAGTTTGAGGGAAAGCACCATAATTATGAATATAACCATGATGAGGGAAGACATTTCTAACAAATCTTAATTTACCCTTTTTGGTATCTTGAATGATTGGATTCAAAGTTTGTTCCTTGGAGATTTCCAATTTAGCATTTGACCATCTTGGGATTTCGACAACAAAGTTCAAGATTTTTTTGGATTCATCAGCGTATAATGGGATGTCGTGGAATGGGGAGATTGGCTTACCGTCTTGTTCGACGTAGACCTTGTAGTCCAAGGTGTTTTTGGCTCCGATTTGTCTGGCAGAGTAGACCATTTTTGGGTGAATTGAATTGAATTGAACTGAATTGAATAGAAATTGGTTTTAATTGAATTTGTTGAATTTTTGAATTTCGTCGACGACAAGGAAAAAAGCACCAGCCACATTTGGGTCACGTGGGTAAGAGTAATCTTATGTAAGCACTAGCCACAAGTGAAAATGAGTGTGGCTGGTGACGGTGATGATATAATAAAGAAATTGGTTAAATTTGGTTTATTTAATGAATTTGATGAATTTATTTTATTTATATTGATTAAAACAATGACTCAGTACCCAAAAGTAGTGGTGTTTGATCTGGACTATACCCTCTGGCGTATGTACAAATAGAGTCATTTCTATGGATCAAACTAATAATGGTTATAGCTGTGAGTATAAAAGATTTATATCTTGATTAACATTAAAGTGGCTAACTATATCCAAAAGTGCTGGTGTGATACTCATATATCGCCTCCAATCAAAGCTAAAAGCACAAAGACTTTAGTGGACAAGTGAGTGGGATGGAACATGGATTATATGATTAGGCTTTATATTAACATCAACAGATATGGATTTCAAATCTCTTTTTATAAAGACGTTGAAGAGATATTCAAAGAGTTGAAAGAGAATAACGTTTACATAGTGGCTGCAAGTAGAACTTCAGCACCAGGTATGTATTCAATAAGTCATCTCCTAATAGTATACTGACTATATTAGCCCTTGCTAGAAAAATGTTGAAAAGTCTTCATTTAAACGGTGAACCAGCTATAAACCATTTTGATGCCCTGGAATTTGGTACTTTTTCAAAGAAAAATCATATTAAATCTGCAATGAGTTCATTAGATCAAGAAATTGAATTAAAGCATGTTATATTATTTGATGATGAATTAAGAAATAAAGATGTTGAGACTTTGGGAGTTCAATTTGCTCATATCTTTGATGAAGATAGAGGCCTAACAAAGCAGATATTCCAAAATGCTATAGCTAAATATAACAATAGATTATCTACATAGAATAAACTAGAATATTCATCATATTAATTATTTTCACATTGTCCATTTTATTTCATAGCGATTTAGCCAACGAAACCAAACTTTCTTTAGTGGAATCCTCAGGAACAGAAACTTTTCTTTCACTTAACCACGATTTCAATTCTTCTTCACTTAATTCTTCAAAATTAATAGTTTTTTTTGGTTCTTGTGACTCAGTCAAATGAGGAAAAGTCTTTAGTATTAAATAAGCACCACCGACAACAGCCAACGCTGCTAAACTGGCAATTGATATGTTTTTTCTGGAATAATTGAGCTTGGCCATAGTGAATGATTTTGATTTAGTTTGATTTAACCTCAACTAGTTTTATTTAATTTGTAGAATTTGTCTGGTTTAAATTGGTTTTTGATAAGGAAAGAAAAAAAAAATTGTGGTTGGAGTTTCTTAAAACAGGAATAATAAAACAAAAACAATAACGCGTTTGAAAAGATTGAGAAAGGTGATTTTGTATTTAATTAATTTAGGGAGGTTATTATGGAGAGAATAGAGAAGAGAGAAGCACGGAAAAGAGGTGCTGCGTATGTTTGTGAATTTGTTATGATTAAATTGGTTAACTAACGCGTATTTTATCATTAGTTCACGTCAATTGGCCACAAATGACATTGTCATAAAGACTCCAAAGAGAAGTAGAAAATCTAGACCAAACACTCCCAAATGGATACCTGTTTCTCAAGACAGTGGTGCTTTAATCACTGATGAATTGTCTCAATTGCATTCTCCAATATCAAGAAATACTAGGCCTCCTAGAACACCAAAGGATAAGATTAATGAAGAATATGAACCAAGAGTGAAGAAACCAAAGGCAAAGCCAAAGAAAGTGAAGCCAAGGAAGGTTGAAGTAAAGCCAAAGACAAAGACAAAGACAAAACCAAAATCAAAACGAAAGAAAGTTGAACCTCAACCAGATAATGACCTAGATAACGACCTAGATGATGATCAAGATCAAGATTTCGATAATGCTCAAGAAGAATCAGATATCGAACTCGATGATTTATACGTTAATGGCACAATGGAGGTTAAAATATCAAGATTACCAACTTCAAGTATAAGACTAACTTCAATTGATATCATTTTACAAAGTTTAAATGATGCCTTAACTCATGAAGATGGTAAACATTCCCAAATTTTCCAAAAATTAAATAAATTACATTTAAACAAGATCTTGGATTTGAATCTAACAAATAATCATTATTTATATAAATTAAAGGATTTAAAATCAACAAAACTGGATCTTAGAAATGAATTATTTGATAAAAGACAAGAAATTAATGAAAATTTAGTAAAATTAGAAAATTTAAGAAATCAATATAATAAAGTTCATCAATTGATTAAAACTAAAAAACAAATAATTGGGAAATTGAATAATTTATCAAAATCATCATCAGATAATAATGATTCAATATTGATGAAATTAAACAAATTAAATAACATAGTTGATCCAAATTGGGGGATACTTGATAAATTAAAAGAAATCAATTCAAAATTTCATGAATTGGATTGATATGAAGTGAACCTTTTTAATGATTATAATGATATACAATGGTTTTAAAAAAACTCAATATGATTTCGTTGATGTATTATACAAATGCTTCTCTCTTTCACATACACTCTCTCTTCCTCTCTTTCTGCCTCTCTTCCTCTCTCTTTCAATCTCTCAACTTCTTCACTCTCTCCTTCTATGGTCTTCCTCTTGTCTCTCAATTGATCCTATTTGCTTCCTTAATCTTCAGAAATCAAAGCAACAATCATTCTATATAAATAGAAGAAAAACAAAAACAAATAAAACCCTAATTTAATAAAACTTTCCCTTTTATGCTTTGACAAAGTTCTGAAAATTTCAGTGGCATCTAATAAATAATTTTTATTCAAAATTTTATTAACATTAAATGCAAATAATGGTAAATTAACTAAAAATGTAAACCAATATCCATTAATTAAAAATAATAATGTTAAAAATCCATGAATTGAAGCTTCTGGAATAATGAAAATATTCAACTTGTTACATAATTCAACTGGATTAATATAATCACATTCTAAGTCTGAATACATAATTGTAAAATAAACTTGGAAAAATAAATTGATTGCATTTATAATGACTGAAAAGATAAATAAACTGGTGGAAAATTAGTTAGTCATATGAGACTCTTTAAATAATCCAATCACATACATTGATTCACCACTCATTTTGTTCTGTCTTTCTTTATCTCTTTATCTCGTTTATAATAATGTCTCTTCGTTGGTTTTCTCTCCTTTGTTGATTTCAATTTCCAAAACCTTTTTTTTTTTCTCTTGCTGATTATGAAATTTTTCAGGCTAGACTTCCCAATCGGGAAATAAAAAGCCACGTTCAATACAAAATTCAAATACAAATACAAAAACATAAACTATTAAAATTACAACTTTATTCATAACCATCCCTATTCCCAAAAAATAATAATCTAGCATCACAATCATCTTCTTCATTCTGGACGTGCACGTAGATTAAATAAAAATTCAATTTCATTACGTCCTAATCCTCCAACACTCTTGATACCTTTTTCATCTAGTGCACTTTCCACTAATTCTTTCTTTTTCCGTTGTAATTCCATAATACGATCCTCAACAGTACCACCAACTAATAATCTATAAATTGTAACTGGTTTTTGTTGTCCAATTCTATGTGCTCTATCTTGTGCTTGTTCTTCAACATATGGATTCCAAAATGGATCCATTATTATAACATGATTAGCACATGTTAATGTCAACCCAACATTACCAGCTTTTAATGAAATTAATAATAAATTCTTGGAAGAATTTTTATAAAATTCTTTAATAACATCATTTCTTGCATCTGATGTCATTGAACCATCATATCTTAATGATTCAATATTTTCCTTATTTAAAAATTTTTGGAAAACATCAAATAATGTAGTGAATTGTGAAAATAAAATGATTTTTTCTGAACTATCATTTGATTGAATTTTTTTAATTAATTCTAAAGCTCTCTCCAATTTTGGTGATAATTTTAATCCAACTAATTCAGAATCAATTTCTTTATTAATCTTGGCCAATTCTTTAGTGTTTTTTTCATATAATAATCCAACAGCTGCTTTAGATAATTTTTTATTGCAAACATTATCAAAAATTGGATATGTAATCATATGAGTTTCTTTAACTTGTAAACGACATTGTGTACATTTAGCAACTCTTATCCCATTATTTGATTCACCCTCTTGGAAAGTTTCAAAAAAATTATCAACACATTCAGTACATAATCCATGACCACATGGGTAAAAAATACACCAATCTTGATCAGTAATTGAATCAATACAAATTGGACATGTGAATTTATCTGATGAATCATCACCACCACCACCACCACCTTGTTGAGCCTCAGCTGAATTAATTCTTCTAACAACTTCTGGTTTCAAATCTGAGGCAAATTGATACATCGAGTCCCATGTTGCCTTTTTCCTTAAATTACCATCACCATCAAATGTAAAACCTTGTTTTCTTTCACCAATTCTAACCAATTCACTATGTAAACAAGCTTGTCTTAAACGAAGTAATAGTGTTAAAATTGAAGAATAATTACCTTTTGCTAAACCTTTTTGCAACATTTTTTCAACTTGAATAGCAGATTTACCTTCGAGATGTCTATAGAAAATATTTTCTGGATCTGTAGGTTCCATTATAACATCTTCCACAACAACACTTTTTTCTGGTAATTTTAAAATTGGTTCACCATCAATTTTACTATCTTTAGATCTTTTCAATAATAATGCTTTCAACATAATTCTAACCCTTTGCATTGCTTTTTGTCTATCCATTTCATCATAGTTTTCATTTTTGGGTTTTAATGGTATGGAAATATCAGTTCTAAATTTATCTTCAAAGCAATAAGGTTTAATTCTTAAAAATCTGATAAGTGGGAAAATCTCGTCAATATTATTTTGCATTGGAGTACCTGAAAGACACCAACGATATTCACTCTCAAGTATATGACAAGCTAATGAAGCTTTTGTAAGTTTATTCTTAATAAAATGAGCTTCATCAAGAATAGTTCTATAAAATTTTGATTCTTTAGCGAAAAATGGTGAAATATGAGAATTTCTAGCTTTCAATTCATTAATTCTTCTAATACCCATCTCACCTAAATCATAACCATGAATATGTTTTTTCATTTCTGATGCTAAAGTTTGAAAAGAAACAATAACAACATCGAATTTTGCCAATTGTTTGAAGGTTTGTAATCTTGCCTTACCATTTGTACTTGTATAAAGGAAAACTTTCATATCAGCAGATTCTTTAACCTTGGTTTCTATTTCACTTTCCCATTGTCTCATCATTGCAACTGGACAAACAATAAGATTTGTTTTCAAATCATCATCTTTAGAACGACGTGATAACATTAATGAAATAGCTTGGACAGTTTTACCAAGACCCATAGCATCAGCCAAAATACCACCTTTTTTCTTTTCATCATTTTCATTTAACTCTAACCAATGAAGACCCAGTCTTTGATGTTTTAATAGATTAACAGTTAAATCCTCTGGTGTATTAGATTCACCTTCAATGGAATCTTCAATAGTTTTAATACTTTCAAGAAAAGATCTTAAATCTTCAGTTGTACCTGAATTATAAACATTCATTCCATGTTGGGATTCTTGATTATCATTGATGTAATTTCTTCTATTCAGCATATTGTAAATTTCTTCTTCACTATCTTCTTCATCATCACCCATCATAGGACGATTTGGATTCAAATTTTGTAGCATATCACCAAAAATGTTTGCACGTATATTATCAAGCAGACTATTTGGTTGTCTTTGTTGTTGTTGTTGCTGTTGTTGACGGGCCAGTAAACGTTGTTGTTCTTGATGCCTTTGCATCTCTAATCTGCGGCGTTTTTCCTCTTGTTCACGAGCCTCTTGAAGACGTAAACTATTCAAAGTTGATAAAATTTTTGGTCTTGCATGATTAATGAAACCTAATAATTCGGTTGTTGAAGATTTAACTCTAGCATCATAGATTGTTTTCGATTTTGCATCTTCTTTAGCTTTTGACATCAATGCATTTTTAGAACTAACCAAATCTCTATATTCAGGAGTTGTTTCAGAAACTTTCAGTGCTTTCAATCTATCAATTGATGATAAAATACGAGTTAGCAATTCAGTATGTTTCTTTGAATCTTGTTCAAAATCACTCAATTTCTTCTTAGCAAGTGTAACAGCATTTTTCAACATCTTTTCCTTATTATTAACATCAGCTTCACTTCTATAAACAATACCATTCACTTTAACTGCTTTACTTGTTAATGGAGTATTGTTTAAGTTCTGCTCTGTAGTTTGAGGTTGAATATGGTTGCTTGTTGAGTTTAGATTTGCAGACGCGCTTGGTGTATTTGGTAATAATGATGGGGGTCCATTTTCTAGTGGTTTTGGTAAAGTAGCATTCTTTGTAATAGATTCTGGAACATTTAACGATTGAAGACGATTGTTCTCAGCTTTTGGTTTGAATTTTTGATCTAAAGCAGATTTAACATTCTCAGTTGTATTTGATCTTGATAGGTCACGAACACCAGTAATCATCACATCACCTTCATCAGAACTATCATCTGTGTCACTGAGGATCTCTTCGAAATCATCACTATCGTTTGTAAGATCAATGAACGGCTGTTCTTGGACAGGAGGACTTGGTTTGAATCTTTTGGAGTCACCGTTATTATACAGGTCGCGTCCAACAGGAGGAGCGCGATAGGGAGTCAGCAGAGGCTCTGCGTGGGATCTGCTCATGGTCTTGGGAAGGGAAAGGCAGGCGCTGTGTTCTCTTGTGCTATTCCAACGGTGTCACCAGTTTTGTAAGTGAAATGTTTTGCCACTGAACTGTTTAGCCCTTGGTTGTTTAAAGGCTGTTTTTGTATTTTGATGTTTTACATTTTTTTGTTACGCTTTTTTTAACCGCGACGAAAAAAACCAAAAGCCGGTACGCGACGCATGATTATGTAAGGGAAAGCATGGTGCTGTTGACACGTGAATCTGTCAGTTCAGAAAACAGTGAACACTGGTTTATAGCAGTAATGTAGATCAGTATAGCAGTATTATATTAGAAATATATTGAATTAATAATATTTAGCTGTTTTTATATTAACATATTTATATTTTTATTTTTCTAGGATCATGAGCTAAGTTAATTTAATTAATTATGACGTATCCAATGTGTGTTAATTTATAAATTAATGGTAAATATTTAAAATGAATATTCATGTACAAAATTATCTCTGGTACTGACAGTTCAGTTTATATATGACTGATCTATATTAATTTTACGGTATAAAGAGATAAACTGCAAGCCAATATTACTATATGTTTTTAGTGATATCATCTAGTTCTAGTTTCCTTAGCTGGCCAACTGACGTTAATATCAATTTTGATTTGGATCAGATAACCAGCTAACCAAGCTCATACTACAAAATTCAACTAAAGTATTATTCTCTTCTAGTTTGAAGCTGATATTGATCTCTATATACAAATGTTCACTGGCTGTATGGTATGAGCTGCCATACACAACGGGTCACTAGCTCACGTAGATAAGCTATTTTTAAGGGACTGCATCAAATGCTCAACTTATCTGATAAAAGATCAAATACGTTAATGTGGGCAGATCTTGGTTAGTGACTTGCTTCACAAGTAGATAGGTACACAATGGCTGCTTCCTATCCACAATATAACCATCATGAGATACGCCTGCACCCGCTAAGTTTACTCCATTGGGACAATGTTAATGTGGATCAACTTATCATGAACAATAGCTTACAGCCATATAAGGTGGAAAAATCTCCTCGAACATTACCTTTATAAAAGTTCTGAAGCCATAATACTTTTTGATCATGACCTCAGATATCGAGTCTTCAAAACTAGAAGATAATGGTACAACAAAGACAGAAATCATCTTTCCCAATCTTTCATTCAAGGAGAAATTAAACTTATTCTTTTCAAGAGAACCACCTCCAAAAGAACCAAACCCACAGTTTTTTTGGTGGTATCCTCCAAATCAATCAAAGAAGGAGAAAACTGTTGTTTTCAAACTTGATTGTTTTATCCTTTCTTATGTTTGCTTATCATATTGGTCAAAATATTTAGATCAATCAAATATTAGTTCTGCTTATGTTTCAGGAATGAAGGAAGACTTACACCTACACGGTGCTCAATATAATTGGATTCAAAATTGTTTCACGATCGGGTTTGGGTTTGGTGGATTGATCAGTTTATTAATGACTAGAATCTCTCCAAATATTATCTTGCCTGGTTGTGAAGTAATCTGGGGAGTTTTCTGTCTTGCATTATACAAGTCAAATAGTTTTAGATATGTTGCTATAATGAGATTCTTCCAAGGCTTATTTGAAGGTTGTTCTTATCCAGCAATTTATCAAATTCTTGGTTCTTATTATAATCGAAATGAGTTGGCTCGGAGAGCTGGTATTTTCACCTCTTCAGGAATGGTTGGTTCGATGTTTAGTGGATATTTCCAAGCTGCAGTTTATAAAAATTTGAATGGAGTTAATGGGATAGAAGGTTGGAGATGGTTATTCATTGTTGATTTTTCAGTAACAATACCAATTGCAATTTTAGGATTTTTCGTATTAATCCCAAGAAATGCTAAAAAAGTTTGGTGGTTGAAAAAAGAAGAACTTGAATTAGCTAATGAAAGAATGAAGTTCCGTGGGAAACCACCTTCAGATAAATGGGATTGGAATTCTATAAAGAGAATCTTGTCATCATGGCAATTTTATGTTTTCCCATCAGCTTTTGTTCTTTGGGATTTATCAGGTCAAGGTGGAAGTTATTTCGCCATAATAATGAAAGGGCTAGGTGGATATTCGGTTTATCAACTAAACACAATACCAACAATCCAAACAGTATTTAGAATTATCACATGCTTAATATCAGGACTAGTTGTTGATATAACAGCCACAAGATGGCATAGCTTATTAGTTGTGATGATTTTATGGCTAACAGGATTAGGTATACTTGTTGGATGGGAAGTTTCAAAAGGTGCATTATTTTTTGGATTAATCTTATTAGGTGTTTCCACACCTTTTTCACCATTATGGATGGGTTGGTTAAGTAGATTAACACATGAAGATGTTCAATTAAGATTTGCTACAATCAGTGTTATGAATTTGTTTAGCTCTTTGTTACAAATTCCATGGAGTGTGAAGCTATTCAATACGGATTTCGCACCTAGATATTACAAAGCTTATAGATGGTGTCTGGGATTGAATTCAATCTTATTACTCTATGTTCCTTTAACGGTTTTATTTGATAGGTACCAAAATAGGAAAAGAGCCCTCTATAAAATTGAAGTTACAAAGAATAATGTCACAATTATAGAGGATTTTTTCAAATTGGATTCAGAAAAGGATCAAGATTCAGTCAGTTTAAGGTCAGTTGAGATTGGAACAAAGGAAAAAAGTGGGTTTAAAGTGACTGTTGTGTCTTGAAAGCATTTATATAGTATTGTTTAAATAGAAGCACATAAATTTGCAAGTATTTACATTGAAATCTCCCTTCTCTAGAGTATTTCAAATTCATATCACGTGACCAAACATGCTCATAAACTGAAGTTTCTTATCTTTTGATCTGATCTATTTGTTTTTATCAAATGCATGTCTCAGATCATAAATGGCTCCTCTAAACACACCCAAATCTTCACCTTCATTTGCCATATAATCATCATCATAAATAGCACGACCTTTATCTAAATCAATTTGTTCTAATGGTATTAACAAAGGACCTTTAAAAAAGAATATTTTGGCAATAGAGTAAATGAAAACCATTAAAACAATTGAAACATAATTTGCAAAGAAATTTTTAGCAGATGATTTATCCTTCCATGGCCAAACAGCTAAATAAAATTCAATAATAACAATTAAAATTGACCAAAATAACCCATACCAAGCAGTGTATGGAACTGATTTACATTTCCAGGGCAAATCATTCAAGCTTCTACCTTGGAGAACCCAAGCTTTTCTCAATCTGATGTTTACGATAAAAATAATACTCCATAATAACAATGCAACTAATGAACAAAGGTTTGAAAACCAACCAAAGACTGTTGAACCAGAATGATTTAGATTAATGTAGGCTAATCCACCAGATAATATACCGGTAAAGATATATCCAACCCAGGGTCTACCAGATTTATCAACTTTACCCAGGATTTTAGGAGCCATTTTCAAATGAACCAAACCTAATAAAATTCTTGGACATCCATAAAAAGTTGCACTACCTGAACTGAAAACTGAAATCAATATAATTGCATTCATTGCATCTGCAAATCTTGGTAGGCCTGAATTTTGAGCAGCAATGACAAAAGGTGAGGCATTAACACCTGAACCACCTAACAGTTGAGAATTATTTGGATCTAAAACAATTGTAACAACAAATGAACCCAAGATATAAAATAACCCAATACGAATCCAAATTGATTTAACAGCCTTGGGGACAGATTTCCTTGGAGATTTACATTCAGCTGCGACTAATCCAATGATTTCAATACCAGCCATTGCAAAGACACATGATGGTAAAACTGTTAGGAATCCTTTGAATCCATGACCATTAAAAGGTACAGATTTCCAATATTGGAACCCTATGGCTTGTCCTTGAGGTGCACCACCAGCACTAATAACAATCATAGTTACAATAGCGACAATAACCCAAAGAAACTTCACACCAGACATTAAACTTTCCACTTCTGCAAATAATCTTATAGCAAAAGCATGGATCAATACAAGACACACAAATGCTACTGTTATCCAAACACCTGGATTCACATCTGGAACCCAAAACTTCATCACAGTCGCAATCCCAACCAATTCATTAGAAGCACCAATCATATTCCCCCACCAATGCATCCAACCAACAGTCACAGCAATACTTGGATCAATAAACTGGGCAGACCATCTTGGGAAAGCAGAAGAAACAGGATATAGAGTAGCGATTTCACCAATGGACATATTCAATGACCATGCTATCGAGCCTGATATCAAATACCCAATGAAGACACCAACGGGACCACCTTTGTGTAGAGAACCACCTACACCTAACCATAAACCCATACCTACTGCTGAACCTATTGAGATCATGAATAAGTGTCTTGAGCTCATTATTTTCTTTAGTTTGGCCTCTTCCACTTCATTGAAGCTTTGAACATCAATATCATCATGATCAGATTGGACTTTAAAAGTTCCTGCACTTTTCTCATGGTCTTCTATTGAACTGGACATGATTCACATTGTATTGACACATCACTCTTCATGTGCTATCAAGAAACCATCATCATGTTTATATAGTCTCCAATCCACCCATACGTTGCTGAATATTAATATGGCTTTTGATGGCTACATAGTACGCCACAATTGGGTTTATTAAAGGATTGTTTTTACACGGCATCAAACTGGTGAAGTTGGTTTGGAATATTACCTTCGCGAATTGTCCAGGTATTCTTTGTCGCTTAAAGCTTTGAATGAAGCCTTTTGTTATTATTTTCTGAACATTTGAATCCAATCCAAACTCTATCCTCAACGTATAACCTTCTGTACTAAATTTCTGATTAGCTATTAGCTAATTGATTATCAACTGCCTGCTCTCTTCTGATTCATCTTTGCTGAGTTTTAGTCCTGAGAAATACACTCTCAACTTCCACCAATTCAAAAACCATTTCCACCATCTTCAAACTGAATAATAAAAAGATTAATCAAATTTCTCGCCAAAGAAAAGTCAAGTTTTAACGGGGATAAGCGCCGTTATCGCCGGTTAAATTCGTTTTTGACAAAAAAAATTTACGATGGGCAAAAGCCATAACCAAAAAAATCAAAAGTTGATTTAAAAACAACAGAGATCCAGAATCATTTCATTCGGTTTTGTATTCCCAAGAAACCAATCACCATGCTAGGACTATCCAAGTTCTTTGGCAAGAACAACACAGACAAAAGAGATCAAGAAATCTCATCAATCCTTCCTTTATCATCATGTAATGCTGAATGCGAATCATGTCCAACAAAGTTCCCTTCAGGTTTAAAGATTGATGAAGATTCAGACATTTACAACTCTGCCAAACCAACAGATGTACACTTCATAATACCAACCTCCAAGACAGACTGGGCTCACGATGCCACTTCAACTCCAAACACTGTGGAAAATGCAATTGTGGCATGGAAGGATAAATACGGGGATGATATTATTAAAGATGGTAATTTCAAAGTATCTACATCTTCATTGCCTTTTGATAGTGTTGATCCAAGATGTTACAAAAGTGAAGTTAATGATGTCTTGATCTTACCCTTTTTCGTATGGTTAAGAAAAATTGAATATCAAAATGTTGATCAAGTATTGAATAAACTGATCCCATTATTAATCAAATTAAGAGATGAAGGTTCAGAATTACCTAAAAAAATTGATAACTATAGATTATTCCCAGCTATTGAGCAAGCTTTCATATTCTTGTGTTCTCATAGAACAAGAGATAAAAGATGTGGGATCACTGCACCTTTAATGAAGAAAGAAATGGATGCTCACCTAAGAGATTTGGAACTATATAGAGATGTGTGTGATGATCGTCCAAATGGTATTAATGTTTCTTTTATAAATCATGTTGGGGGTCATAAGTTTGCAGCTAATGTTATTATTTATATGAAAACTGGTGAAATTATATGGTTGGCTAGATGTAATCCTGCAAATGCAAAGCCAATCATTGATGAAACTGTGCTTGGTGGAGGTAAAGTTTGGGGTGATTTAGTAAGAGTTGTTCAAAAGACGAAAAGTGTTGAATGGTAATTTATACTACTAGTTATAATTTTACCTAACTTATTTATTCATTTATTTTTGGAAAACTTGTAAAATGTTTAATCTTTGTTGTAAATTATCAATCTTATCTTTTGATAAATTTTTACTATTTGATAAAATTTTAGAAATTCTTTTAATTTCTTTATCGAAAAATGATTCTTCACCATTAATGATCTTATTTAATAATTTTCTATAATAATCACTTGATTTACTTTCACCATCTTTAATTGAACTTAAAATATCAGTGGCTAATTCATTTGCCTTAGTTGGTGCACTTTTAATCAATTGTGTAATTTGAGAATCCAATTCTTCAATACGTCCAGCATTTGGTAATAATCCACCATCAACACTTCTATGAATTCCAGTATGTTTATTAACCCAATCAACTAAACCTTCTAAATTTCTTGAAGAGTCAAAAGGAATATGATTTTTAGAATTGGCTTCAAATGTTAAAATAGTTGGGAATCCACTTATACCATATCTTTCTTGTAATTCTTCAGCAGGTGAATCAGTGGTAGAAACTTCTGCAATGATAACATCTTTATCATTTGCAAACAAATCTGCCAATTTTTCCCAAGTTGGATGTAAATTTTTACAATGACCACACCATGATGCTGTAAATACAACGAAAACGTTCTTTCCACTTTCTAATAAAGTTTTATCAAAATCCAAATCAGAAACTTGAACAATATTTGATTGGACTTTTGGAATGTAAACATAAGAATCAGTATTCTCACCAATGAATTTGATAAAAGAATCTAAATCACGGCCACCTTCATATTCAACAGGGGTATCAACACCTTTTTTGAAAAATTTCAAAGTTGGGAATCCTTTAATACCAAATTGTTGACAAGTTGCTCTATTTTCATCACATTCAATCTTTACAATTTGAACATCTTTGGTCTTTGAATAAACATCTGATAATTCATCATAAACTGGTGCTAAATTCTTACAATGTCCACACCATGATGCATAAAATTCCACTAATGAGTTCTTACCTGATTTGTAAACAATATCATCAAAGTTTTTGTTATTAGCGACAATGACATTTGAGGCAGCAGAAATACCAGCAAGACCTAGCAGAGCAATTGATGTGAACTTCATCTTTCTTTGAATCGGTTAAAAAGAATAATGGAGATGTTGCTTTGATTAGATTCGATTTGGTTTTACGTGTTCAGTTTTTGGGTGGCACCTTTCGCGAAACAAAACGCATTCGCGAAACGCTTCGGGGTTTATCGGCTTCTACATTTTATCAACATCTAAAATCATTTTTATTAGTGAAATACGCTTTAAGTGGTTTAATCTGTATAGTCAACATCACTCGACTTTTCTAAATCAGGTTTACGATGTCTCTTGAAATTGAAGACATGTCCCTCTCTGTAAATATCATCAATTTGCGAATTGGTTAACCCTTTAGTTTCTGGAACAAATAAGTAAACCATAAGGATTGCAACAAATAAACATCCAGCAAATACATAACCAAATTTGAAATCTATAGCATCAGTGATAAATGGAGTAAATAATGAAATCAAGAAGTTCCAAATCCAATTCATAGCAGTTGCAACAGACATTGAAATTGCACGAACTCTAACTGGGTATAATTCACTAACCAGCACAAAAGCAACTGGACCCCAAGTTGTTGCAAAACCAACAATGAAAAAACACGAAAAGACAATCATGGCAACACCTGAAGAGTATCTAGCCTCACCATTACTGTCATATAAACCAAACCCACCAACTGAAGCATAAATCAACATACATGCACACATACCAACACTTCCAACCATCAAGCATGACTTTCTACCAAATCTTTCCACTAAATAAACACTGAAGAATGTAGGAACACAATTAACAGTGGCTAAAATAATCGAAGTAACATAAGAATCATCCAATCCAACTGAATTAAATAACGTCGTACCATAATAAAAGAAATAATTGGCACCAGTCAATTGTTGCATGGCCATAATAAACATACCAATACCTAATCTGAACCCCAACATTGGACTACCTGTAATAAACTCAGTCCATGTAGTTTGACCAGTTTCAGCCTTCATTTGCTCAGATTTCTCCATAAACTTGTCAACTTCATTATGCACCAATGGAGAATCTGGTGGTAATTGATTTAATCTTGCAACTGATCTAATAGCACCTTCTCGATCATTTTTATAAACCAAATAAAATGGAGATTCTGGCATAAAGAACAACCCGGTTAATGCCAATGCAGCCCATACAAACCCTAATCCAATTGGAATTAACCATTGCGCATTTGAATCTGGATGATACTCTTTACATCCATAATTTGTAACGTTACCAAACAAGATCCCTAACGTAATCATCAATTGATAAACACAAACCATTGCACCTCTAATCTTGATTGGTGAACTTTCACTAATAAACATTGGTGTAAGGACAGAAGTAGCACCAACAGCTAAACCTGTAATGATTCTACCAACTAATAACTGATACCATTTTGCTGAAGAAACACTAGTTAATTGAACAATCACACCAATGATGTAAATGATTATACTAATGAAAATTCCAAATTTTCTACCTTTCCAATCACCAGTCTTTGAAATAAATGTACTACCCAGGGCACAACCAACGTTGAAAACTGAAACAATCAACCCAACAATAAACTGAGAAAATTGATATTCACCATTCTTATAAGGTGCGAAATGTCTTCTAAACCCACTCATGTTGGTAATACCACCAATTGTACCCGTATCCCAACCAAATAGGAACCCAGTAAAAGTATTGGCAACACATAGTAATATGACACCTTTCAATTTCCATAATGATTGGCTTTCGATTGCTTCTTCAGTTGCAGCATCGTTATCATCATTCATAGTGTTTGTACCCGAAGAGGTGTTTGTACGATGCAATACATCGTTTTGATGGTCTGTTGGCTTTGATGAGTATTCATCAATGTTGTTATTTTGATACTTGGACTTCCTGTTGAATAACTTTTGCATTATAGAAACATTTAATTGATACTCTTGATCAGAGGAAAACCATCAATTTGGAAGAGCAAATTCAATCATTTTTATAATTTGCCTTAATTAACTTTAGCTTTAAAATTAGAAGCAATAGATTAGCCATGAACTATGGAAAATCTCTCTATCATCAAGAACCCGCTTGCTTGGCACCATATTTCAGAACCATATGATCAGCTTTCTCGTGGTTGTAATTAATACCCACCATAACTTTAAACTTTTTCCTTCACCACAACACAATTCTCTCAACTGAAGATCTACCAATTGCACATTTCTAGAAAAGAAAAGGATGTAGTGCTTATTCCATATGAGCTTACTTGCTTTGACTATACCTGATTGGGCCAATATGACAAAAATATTTATGTTTTATATGCCATTTAAACTGGGGAAAAGCATCCAAGGCGTAAGTGTCTGGGGTTCAGCTGCACGATTTTAATGAATGACAGCATTTCAATCTGATTGGATCAAGCAAAAAGTTCAAATTGCCCTCTGTAATTGACGAATGAGTTGTCTGCTTTTTTTCTTTTTTGCGTTGCTGTTTGACGTGACACCATCTTCGTTTCAGTTCGCGAATGCGTTTTATAAGTCAAAAGGTGATAGTGATTCCAAGATTAAAGGTGTAACGAGATCATGAAATAAGAATTATCGGCGAGATTGGGTTCAACTTAAGCTTATGATGATCATTATACAATCCACAACTCCAATATTCTATAACAAACCCATATATTTTTTTATTTTCCTGTATTGTATGTTTTCTAATCATGTAAAATAATCAATCCTCAAGACCTTTCATTTTTTCCCTTCTATATAATAATCATGATGCAGACGTATGTTTATAAATATGTATTTCATTTCAATCATTCAGTATTTTCTTCATCTTCTGGTTTCTTATGTTTCTTCAAATGGAAGATATGACCATCTTCATAAATCTCATCAATCTGTTGACTTGTTAAACCTTTAGTCTCAGGGACAAACAAATAGACCAAAAAGATAGCAGCAGTTAAACAACCTGCAAACACATAACCAAACTTGAAATCAATAGCTTTTGTAATCAATGGAGTAAATAATGAAATTAAGAAATTCCAAATCCAATTCATAGCAGTAGCAATAGACATTGATGTCGCACGAACTCTAATTGGATACAATTCACTAACTAAAACATAAGCAACTGGACCCCAAGTTGTAGCGAAACCAACAATAAAGAAACATGAAAAGACAATCATTGCACAACCAGCTGAATAATTTGCTTCACCATTACTACCATAAAGACCAAACCCACCAACTGAAGCATAGATGTACATACACATACACATCCAAACACTACCAACCATTAAACATTGTTTTCTACCAAATCTTTCAACAAGGTATGAACTGAAAAAAGTTGGTGCACAATTGACAGTAGCCAAAATGATTGAAGTGATATAAGTATCTTTTAAACCAACAGACTTGAACAATGTAGTACCATAATAAAAGAAATAATTTGCACCAGTTAATTGTTGCATAGCCATGATGAACATACCAATAGCTAATCTAAAACCCAACATTGGACTACCTGTGATGAATTCAGTCCATTTAACACTTTCAGTTTCTTCCTTCATCTTTTCTGAACGAGCCATGAATTTTTCAACTTCATTATGAACCAATGGTGAATCTGGTGGTAATTTATTCAATTTGGCAACTGATTTAATAGCACCTTCTCTATCATTTTTGAAAGCTAAAAAGAATGGAGTCTCAGGCATAAAGAATAAACCTAACAAAGCCAAGGCAGCCCAAACGTAACCTAACCCAATTGGAATTAACCATTCAGCATTTGTATCTGGATGGTATGTTTTACAACCATAATCAGTAACATTACCAAACAAAATTCCCAAAGTATTCATCAATTGATAAACACAAACCATGGCACCCCTGATTTTCAAAGGTGCACTTTCACTAATAAACATTGGAGTAAGGACAGAAGTGGCACCAACAGCTAAACCTGTGATGATTCTACCAACCATTAACTGATACCATTTAGCAGATGAAACACTTGACATTTGAACGACTAATCCAATGATATAAATAATCAAACTTATGAAAATAGCAAATCTTCTACCTTTATAATCACCAAGTTTCGATATAAATGTACTCCCCACAGCACAACCAACGTTGAATAAAGAGACAATTAAACCTTGAGTTATAGTAGAGAACTGATAACTACCATCACTCTGTTGAGGTGCAAAATGTCTTTTGAACCCAGTCATATTTGTGATACCACCAATAGTACCAGTATCCCAACCGAAAAGGAAACCTGTGAATGTATTTGCCACACAAAGTATTATAACACTTTTCAACTGCCATAAAGATTGATTACCAATAGTATCGTCATTACTCGAATCACCATCATCAATCTTGTTATTTAAACCTGAAGATTCAGAATTATTGTTTAATAATTCATTTTGTTCATTTGTTGGTTTTGTATAATCCATGTCATATTCTTCATTATGACTGAATGAATGTTTTCTTTTGAAAATAGCCATTATTACAAAATTTTTATTAGATCTAAAAACATAAAGGACCCATGGTCAAATATTTGGACTTTCAAAAGTTTTTATAGCATTTGTATCAACATCGAATCTCAGCTCGTTTCTCTTTTCAAAATTAGTCTCCAGAAGGTGTGCCAACAACACCCCACTAATCAGTTCATTTCAAGACTAGGAACCGAGTATTGTTACCGTGTGTACTAGATCTTTATAATCTCAGGTTTGAAAAATTTTCATTATTGCTGTTACCTATCCTGGTTGTTGGTACTTACAGACCCTAAAAAAGCACACAGAAAAGAGCCGCGAATTTTGGAAATTCTACTTTAAGCTTCGAAACGGTCATTTAAAAAAGCAACGAGAGGAAGAAATAGCAGATAGATGCTGATATTATATTGATACCATATAGTGCTCTTTATCTTCTACTAAACTTGTTTTGGTTTCCACCAGCGTAGTCCCTTGGAACCAACTGATTAAAGTTGTGTTTTTTGAAATTGATGTCATAGGCATCCGGTGTTTGAAATTCAAATGGCTTTGAGATGGGTCTAAAGCAGGTTGCTGTGAGGTTTGGTCATAGATTAGAAGCGATGGGGCCCAACCAGCCAGTAATATTGCCATATGCCATAATCCCATAGACCTTCGGAAAAACCTAGAAATCAACTGGTGCAACTGCTGAGACTAAAATCTCTGTCGATCGGTCAAGTTAATCCGAGACGGTGTTAAAAAGAACTAGAGGGTGAGATGTAGTTTACTAGTGAATAGTTGTATATGTTAAATCACCAGGTTCTTTATTTCAAGCTCAGGTTCTCACGAGATTGCTACGAAAACCCTTGGAATTTGAACGTTTTGCTGGGATTCATAAAGTGCTAAAATTCTGCCATAAAAAACTGCACCAACGGCTACACAAACTTTAAACTGACACTGTTCAAGACGTTGATATAAAGAAATCTGATCAAAGAAGATGTAGATCATGAAACAAACTACAACAAAACAATAACAAAAATCTAAATCATTTAGAATTCACAAATATAAATTAAATACAACCTGATGTGATCTATACACAATCACAAAAAAACTTTCTCGTTCCTATGGCAACGGTCGGTGTTTTCCCAAATTATTGATTTGCTTCCTTCTTTTGGTCTCTTTTCTGCTTGAAAGCATCAAGTTTTCCTTTCAAATAACCTAAAGGACTAACATTAGCAACACGGAAGATATAATAAAGAGCACACATTGCAACAATATTGAAAATGATATAGACCCACATAAATCCAAAATTCCTCCATCTATAACTATATTTGACACTAACTGTGCTCATATACTCATCACCAACTCTATATTCACAGTACCCACAATTTGAAGTAGCATTTGGATTCAATAAATAGCCACTATTATCAGTAACATAAGTACCAGCAAATTCTTGACAAGTTAATCCTGATGGAGGTTCAAAGAAATTATATTCCTCATGGGAACATTCAACTTTCTTTTCATGTAAAACTAGTGCAACCAAAGTTTGAACAACATAAGTTAATGGTGAAACTTTCCACATAAATGTCCAAAACCCTGGCATTAAATCAACTGGTTGAACAACACCACAAAATGAAATCATAAATGAAAAACACAACCCAGTAATAACAGTAGAAGAAGCTAAATCAGGGGCCATATAAACGATAAGCAATCCCAATGAAACATAATAAAATTGGTAAATGATAGCATAATTCAAGTAAAACACAGCAGCTCTATCAGGAGCATCATTAGCTCTTAATGGGAAATATAAACAACAGAAGAACATAGCACCAGAAACTAAATGATATGGCATTTCATTCAAAAACTGAGAGATTAATAAAGTTGACCAATGGAAAGTATTTGATTTGGATTCTCTAACTTCAAATAATTCTCTTGATGCAACAGCTCTTTCTTGGATTTGATTAATAGCTGGTGCTGAAATAATAATTGCATTGAAAACAACAAACATCCCATTCTGCATACCAATAACTGTATCACTTAAACTCCAAAATGTGAAACCAACAAATAACCCACCCAAAATCATCAAAGCAAATTTAGAGCCAATATATTGAGGATCTCTATAGAATTGAGTACCAGTACGTCTAGTAACATAAAACAATTGATCAAGATATGGTAATGCATAAGTTTTCTGTAATTCTTTATTTGAAGATTGATCATCATCACCCAATTTTTCATTAGCTTGGTTCATCAAAATTTCAATTTCTTTAGTAGTATCAGCAAATTCTTGAGAATTGCTCCAAATGTCATGCCAATTTTGATTAATATTTGCCGTAGCACCAGCACCAATAGCTTCTAAAATATATTCTGCTGGATTTTCAGATTTTTCACAATGTCTAGCACCATTTCTTTCAAAATAGTTCAATAAAGTTGATGAATTCTTACCAATATTACCAAAATAAACAGTCTGTCCACCTTTTCTCAATAGCAACAATCTATCAAATGCTTCAAACAAGGTAGCTGATGGTTGATGAATAGTACACAAAATTGATTGACCAGCTTGTGCCAATTTTCTTAATAAATGAATAATAGCCCATGCACTTTGAGAATCTAGACCAGAAGTTGGTTCATCCAAAAACAACAACAATGATGGTTTAGCAACTAATTCAACACCAATTGATAATTTCTTACGTTGTTCAACGTTTAATCCACTACCCAAGACACCAACTATAGCTTCAGAATATGGTTCCATTTGTAAAATCTTGATAATTTTTTCAACATAATCCAATTTTTCAGAATCTGGAACAGATTTTGGACGACGTAACCTAGCTGCAAATTGTAATGATTCTCTAACTGTTAATTCTGAAATGTGTAAATCTTGTTGTTGAACATAACCTGTTGATCTTTTGAATGAAGTGTCTAATGGTTTCCCATTAACTAACATAGAACCAGTAACTGTACCCATATCAATACGTTGAGCTAAAGTGTTTAACAATGTAGTTTTACCAGCACCAGACTCACCCATTAAAGCAGTTAAAGTACCAGGCTTAACGTATCCTTGAACATTATCCAACAACTTTCTTGAACCACCTTTATATGGAATAACATAATCAACATTTTGCCATGCAAAGACAGATTTTGAACCAAGACCTTCAAATGCTTCATTTTCAACAGAATCGTCTAGACTTGATTTATTATCTTGAACAGATTGATCTTTGTTACCAGTTTCAATATCAGATTGTTTAGATTCATTAGACATGACAATTCGATCTGAAGGTTTACCACCACGTTTGAAATATAAATGATCACCACCGCCTTTCATTGGTCTCTTGAACTCAGTACAAACGGCATTAACAGCTAAGAAAACCACAAAAAATGCAATAATGATACCAAAATTTCTCCAAAGATGTGAATATTTGAAGCTGTATTGCACACGTAAATAACGGTCACCATCAACCCAAGTTTGACCAGTAACAGAACCGGCAAATGCACAGACTTGATTCGCACTACTAACATGTTCATAGCCTGCACCACTTGGAACTAAAGAACCACCACATGATAATCTTCTACCATGAAATTCATCACTCAACATATTTTCAAACCCATATCTAATTGGATTAATATATGATATCCATTTAAACCAAGGACGCATAGAATTCAATTGAATCATATAGCAAGAGTATAAGGAAAGTGCCAACATCAAAATACCAGCAATAGCATTTGCACCTGCAACGTTTTGTGATAGTGCAGCAATCATTTGAAACAGAGCGGTAATAGTTTCTGAACACAAGATAAGGAACAAATAAGTTAGGAAAAATTTCCCAGCATCACGAGTTAAATTTGACAAGAAATAAATCAAGATGTAGAAAACTGTGACTGATAATAATTTGAATGGGAATTTTGTTATAGTACCAGCTAATGTTTCAGCTGAAGGGTGATAAAATGAGTAAGATTTTTGCTTCAACAATATTGGACGATCAGCAAATTGACCAGAAACTTCAGCAAGACCCATTAATGAAAAATATAAAACCATGAAATAAATTGTACCAGATCTTGAAAATGCCCCCTGAGTAGTTGGTAAAGTATTCCAATATAAAGAACCAGTAATTAAAGCTTGGATAGTAGCAGCACTAACTTGTGTCACGGTATAAGCTTTATCACCATAAATCCTTTGAAACCCTCTTTTGGTTAATAATTTCAATTGAGAAGGGTATGTAATTGTATAACGATAATGAACTTTTGGTTTTTCTTGAGATAATGATTTATCATAAGTTTCTCTAGTTTTACCAGCATCAGTGATTGATTCATATTGATCAATCTCTTGTACCATTAATTTGTATTCATCTGAATTATGCCAATAAGCTTCAAAATCATCAGCAGTTCTTGGAACTTTATCCTCCATACCAGATTTTGGGAATCTTCCTAGTGGATCAGTGATTGCAGTTAAGAATTCAGCAGTAGCTTGACGTGGTGGACATTGGAACCCCATTCTTTCAAAATAACCTTTAGCTTCTTCAGTTGGACCAAAATAAATTTGACGACCATCATATAGAATAGTGACTTTATCAAAAGTTTCATAAATATTTTCACCAGCTTGATAAATAGTGATGAAAGCGACCGATTTTGAAAGATTTGTTGAAGTTCTAATAGCTTGAGCATATTCTAAAGCAGTTGAAGCATCTAACCCTCTTGTAGCACTGTCCCAACAATAGACAGTAGCTTTCGAAGCTAATGCTTCAGCAATTGAAACTCTTTTACGTTCACCACCAGAAACACCTCTAACAAAATCATTACCAACTTTTGTGTTATAAGTATGTCTTAAACCAAAAATAGTTGCCAATATATCTCTAGTAGCAGTGATGTATTGTTGTCTTGATTCATTGTTGATTCTTGTATGAGGAGTTTTACAAGCTATTGCAAATTTAAGAGTCTTATCCACAGTTAAATGAGGGAAATGAATATCCAATTCACCATTGTAAATGATATCACTTTTATATTTCTTGGCCATTTCATGTTGAGGGATATGATCATAATGAATATCACCATCAACACTAACAAATTGATCATGTTCAGCAGCAATTGTTTTCAAAAGAGTTGAACAACCAGCACCTGGTCTACCCAAGACCAAACACATTTCACCAGGTTTAACCACACCAGAGACATTTTTAATCAATTTTCTATGCTTAACATTTCTTGATTCTTTAAATTGTCTAAGTAAAGTTAATGGCCCCAATGCCAAATCTTTAACAGTAGGAGCAAAGCTTGAAGAAGCGTCAATACCCGTGGTTGTAACATCTTTCATAACAACACCAGTGGATCTAAGATGGATTCCTTGTTCATCAGCGGATTTCAAAAAATGACCCAAAATAGTTTTGAAATCAAAATCATCAGGGTCAACTTTAAATGGTTCAGCGGTTCTTTTGGATAAATGTTTAGATAATGTTTCCAGTTTTTGCAAAACTCCACCGTTCTCTTGATTTTGAGAATTTGTTACAATTCTTGCAATCTCCTCATATTCTGAAGCATCATCTCCAGCAACTTGAGGTCTTGAAACAGCATCTGGAGGATGGAAATCCTGAACGGTTTGTTCATCAGTACTGTTATTGTTGATGATTGACATTGTTTGTTTTTTTCAGTCGCGAAAAACAGAATTTTTGGTTATGAGTTTGATTATTGACTACTTAAAAGATGACATTCCAATTGAAACTGATTCTTGTGTGTATTTATATGATTCTGAATTGTTGTAAAAGGAAGCTTTGCATTTGTAGTACAATGGCTAATTCCAATAGTATTGTTCGGTACAAATAAACCATTAAAACCACTGGCAAAGGCCTTGATCAACGTTTAGCCAATTAACGGTCAATGGTACCTGGACACAATTGAGCTGGTACGGATTAAACACACAATTCGAGAGCACTCCGGCAATTGAAATTAGTTGCTTCAAAAGGACAAAACATAATCGATAACCACGTTCAAACGCTAGCGGAATTCGGTTGGAAAAGAATTATTGTTGTATAGCTTAATGCTTCGGATTTGAAATAGAACAATAGTTTGGCCTTAACTGCCATATCGGGAACTTTGGACCGTGTCAGTTTTGACAGGAAAATCCATCAATACAATTTGTACCCGGTTATTTGCTTTTGGTATTAAGTGCATCATGGCTTTTAGGGTAGCAAGGGAACTAAGACACACTCTTATCACACCCGGTGTTCCTTAATGTTGATGTAATCTAATTCAACCCAATCTACATGATCTCAATTGTTCCATGGAAATTCCACTATGACTTTTTCTCTCCATACATTATTTCATACGTATTTAAAATAATCTTGAAACTAACAAAACAAATGATAAACCCAAAACACTAAGGACCAAATTAGTCTTGAAATATTCAGCTTTGATAGCTGGAGTTATTTCCTCATCTAATTTACTTCTCTTGGAGATTTGCTTGGTAATTTCAGTTTGTTTCAAAACAACACCTTTTGGAATATGACTTGGGTACATGCTTTCAATAAATTGTTCAATTTTACCACATAATGTACCTATTCTTAAATAATTTGGATCATTTGGTGTAGATTTATGATGAATTTTTCTTATATAAGTTCTGAAAATTCCAACAACATCAATAAATCTTCTTGAATTCAAAATTAAATTACATGTAGTACCTTTTCTGATTTTAACATTTTTAACAAATACTTCAGGATTTTGATATACTAATTCCAATGTAGCAATTGCCATAACTTGAGGAATTGCACAGAAATTGAAACTTGATTGTTCTTCTAATAATGATAAATATTGTAAAACATCAATAACATGTTCTAAAGCATTTGCAACTAATTCTGAAATACAATATAATCCTTGTTGATGGTTTTCAGGTTTTAAGAAACTTGATAAATCATTTGTATAATTTGACCAAATTTCCTTTGGCCAGAATGAACGACCATCTCTTTGATCTTCTTCATAATCTCTAATGATATTTGTTTTTTGTAAAAATAAACCCATACCTATCAAGTGTTGTCTATCTTTATTTAATTTTGAATCACCAAAGTTGGCTAAAACAATTAATCTTGTTAATCCATCACCAACTAAACCTGCAACATAATAACAATATAAATCATAATCTTTAATAGTTTGTAAACCATTCTTGTTAAAATCTTCATTTTCTATGTAATCAGCCATACCATTACCCATTTGTTTAGTAATATCCTTAATAACATCCTGATATTCACTTTTCAATTTTGAATATTCAAATAAAATTTGATCAAATTCAACTAAAACAATACGATCTTTTTCATTTGGTCCATTCCCATTGAATGTAAAATCAGTAGTCAATAATTTATTATGGAAATCACGTAATAAAGGGATCTTAATATCTTTATCAATTGTCATATCATCTTCAACAGTATCTAAAGCTCTCAAAATTAAGTAAAATAACATTATAGCGTTTCTTAATTCTGGATGTAATTCTTCAATAACTGCAGCAAATGAACGAGAAGTTTGTTTCAATAAATACCAACATCTTGATAATTCTGGGTTTTCAGATTCGGGAGATCTTGAATTTGGATTTTGTCTAAAGAATTTCCTATAAAACAATTATGGGTTAGTATAAATTTTATACGAGAATGTATATGGTTTATCAAGTACGTACAATTGAAGTGCAGCTTTGAATTCCAAAGGATGTAATGCAAATTGTAATAACTTTCCCATTTTAACTAGTCTTTATAGCGAATGTTTAAATAATAGCTTAATGATTCAAGTTGTGGAAAGAAGTTGTTGTCGTTTTCATTCAATTCTCGTTTATAAAAAAATCAGCTTTTTCCTGGACAGAGAAAAAAAAAAACAACTGAAAAAATAAAAATGTCCAGATCAGGTAATTACAGAAAATAGATTGAACCACGAGATTTTTATTTGAATGAATTGAAATTGAGGTCAAAGCAAAAGGGAATAGAAGTTGAATCAATCCATATTCTTTGTTAATTCAAACTTTTGACTCTGTGTTCATATATCAGTAAAATAATCTCTTTCGAACTCATTTAGGAAATGTATTTCGCGAATTGGCATAATTTTGCGCGTTGTGAAAGTCGCGAGGTTGCAAATTTAATACATGCAAATTTGATACCATAATGTGAATCAAGTTTTCTTTGTAACGTTTGTGACATCAGTGACTTCTTAAAATTCAATTCAATAGATCATAAAGTTTCAAGAAAGTTCTGAAGAATTGCTTTGAGGCCAGTTGATATACATTTCAATCTTGATTTCGCAAAATTATGCAGATAAGCGCGCCAATTGGCATAGGCGTTTACGAATTTGGACTGATACAAAAGAACATCAAAACGAAAACAATCAAACTTGTAATAAGCATATCGATAAATATGACAGTCTTCTACTTTAAAACAATGAGAGGCGAATCAGTATCAGAGGGAATTGTACAGAAGTGAATTGTCTGATTCAGACTAAGCAGTTACCATTAACCGTTAACCATTTATTGGTTTCAAAATGCACTGAATTGTGAAATCAATGTAGATAAATAAACGTGAACGGTCGCAATTTCTCACTTTAGTGATTAACGGTTATAAAATGAAGCTCAGATCACAAACAAAAAGCAAGTTGCTTGTCGTTGTGTTGGTTTTCAGTTATATTCAAAAAACAACAACCATATATTGATCACATCAATTCTAACTGACATGATTGTGAAATTGTTAGTGGAGAAAAGCACTCTCAATATCACTAATGAAAATAAGCAGTTGTCTTTAGTTTCATGGATGGAGCTTATAATCAAACAAATGAGTAAGTAGTATGCTAGATATTTGAAAAACCGCCCTCTGACCTCTTTTTGATCGAATTTCAAAAAACAAAAACCGCCCTTTGACAAAAATTAGAAAAACCGCCGCCCTCTGACTTTTTGAAGTTCAAAAGGGTCAGAGGGCGGCTGACATAATACAGCCACTGAATTGTATGTAGGCTGACTAATCATTTGGATTTGAGAGGCAAATATTTGCTTATATTCATATATTTGGATTAAGATAATTACCTAAAAATATGATACTAAAATTAATTGAGTAGGAAAGATTCAAATAATACTTTTCAAATAAAATTAAAATAGACTCCTAATATTGCTGTAATTTTGTGTAAAATTGGGATTTAGGTGTAGGGAAAAGTTTGTCCAGTGTGCCCTTACCATGCAAGCCACTACAAAATCGTCAAGTATAGGTTAGAGCTTAAAAGAGCTATATAAAACGGATAAATCTCTAAAAAATCGTTGAGTTTGTGTAATGACTTGCTGTGTATTACTCATAGCTTTATGTCAATACCAACTGGTTCAAATAACGGCTCCTTCTAAAGATTTTAAATAGCCGAACATTCACAGTAAGGATGTCGGAGTGAAAAAAAAATTTGGAAAAGACCGCCGTTTGTTCAACGTCTGTAGGGGTCCTGATTCCTCAAATACACGAGAACAGCCTCGCACAGAACTGAACAAGTTGTTAAAGGTGATGTCCTTTAATCTACTGAGAAGTAGTGAACAGGCTTCCATTCGCTGTTGGTGCCGATTGAAAGCAGCATATGGAAACAAAAACACAAGAAGTAATTCAACAATCATGTACTAACTTGTATAACAGGGTACCAAAGATGTACGAGTTTCCTTTTGCTTAAGCTTAAAGAGAAATTTAAAGGCGTTTTCTTATGAATGCCCAGTGCCTAGAGACCAAAAAAGCAAAATGCAACCAATAACAGTTGAACCAAAATAGGCTGATCAATCTCTTGAAAAGAAAGTTAAAAAACACCCCAGTTTATAACAACCTTATGATTACTTGCAACCATGCCCAATTTTACTTGGGAAAGTAGTTCAGTTCAACACAAGATGGCCGATGGGCTTTTTACTTGCATATCAATCCAGTCAATCATATTCGAGATGGGGCATACTTTATGCAAAGATGATTGAACTGATGCAACAACCAAGATCATTTTTAAACTTTACCAGCATGTATGGAGGATTTTCCATCTTTTTTTAAGAGTACCATGTACAGATATAAAAACCGTTAGTTTTGGCAAAAATTTTCATTTTTTTTGGATTTGATCAGATTTATCAGTTTCATCAATCAGCTTGATCAAAATGTCTGATGAAGATTTGAAATATCCAAGTGTAACTAATGATGATATTAGTAATGACAAAGAAAACACAATATTACCAGCATCTCATGAATCCAAGACAACTCAAAAGACAGCTGGTGTTTTAAAAATTGAAGCATATGCCAAACATTATCAACATCCTATATACAAAGCCCTTGTATATTTCTCAATTTTTTTAATAGCATACTGTTATGGGTTGGATAGCTCAGTTCGTTCAGTTAATTTAGCATATGCTCAGTCTTCATACAAGACACATTCATTATTATCAACAGTTAATTGTATCCAAGCAGTCATTGCAGCAGCTGGTCAATTAGCATTTGCAAGAGTTAGTGATGTCTTTGGTAGATTAGTCATGATCATATTCACTGTTGTTTTTTATGTTGTTGGTACAGTTATTGAATCTCAAGCTACAAATGTTCAAAAATTTGCAGCAGGTGCAGTTTTTTATTCATTAGGTCTAACTTCATTATCATTAATTTTGGAAGTTATTAGTTCAGATTTTTCAAATTTGAATTGGAGAGTGTTGGCTAGTTTTGTTGTTGCTAGTCCTTTTATTATTAATACTTGGGTTTCAGGTAATGTTCAAACTGCAGTTGGTGGTTTGAATTGGAAATTTGGAATTGGGATGTGGGCTTTTATTTTACCATTAAGTTGTATTCCATTAGTGTTGTGTATGTTACATATGAGATGGTTAGCTAAGAAAAATGGTGATTTGGATAGGATTAAAGAACAAAGTCAAACTCAATTACAAAAACTTGGATGGAAAGATTTCATGGTTGAAACATTTTTTTGGGATTTAGATATAATTGGTTTGGTTTTAGTTGTTTTAGTATTTGGTTTAATCTTAGTCCCATTCACTTTAGGTGGTGGATTGAAATCTGAATGGAAACACGCAAAAATCATAGTTCCTGAAGTTTTAGGATGGTGTGTTGCGTTACCTTTGTTTATATTATGGGAATCCAAATATTCAAGAGTTCCAATCATTCCTGGCTATTTATTCAAAGATCGTGGGATCTATGCAGCTTTAGCAATTGCTATTTTAATCAATTTCATATGGTATCAACAAGGTGATTACATGTATACTGTTCTAGTTGTTGCAAATAATGAATCTGTTAAAAGTGCTACAAGAATTACTCAATTATATTCATTCGTTAGTGTCATTGTTGGTCTATGTGTCGGTTTAACCATAACCAAAATTAGAAAATTGAAAGCCTTGATTGTGTTTGGTACTTCTATGTGGTTATTAGCTATGGGATTATTAATTCATTTCAGAGGTGGTGATGCTGCAAGTCATTCAGGTATTATTGGATCCTTATGTTTATTAGGTCTTGCAGCTGGGTTTACCACTTATCTAGCTCAATGTTCTATTCAAACTTGTGTTAATCATCAACATATGGCTGGTGTCCTAGCAACATATTTAGCTTCTTATAGTATTGGTACCAGTATTGGTTCTGCAGTTTCAGGGGCTTTATGGACTAATATTTTACCAAAAGAGTTGGCCAAAAGATTGGATGATAGTACATTAATTGCACTAGCTTATGGATCTCCATTTAAATTCATCGCAACTTACACTTGGGAAACAGCTGAAAGACAAGCTGTTGTTCATGCTTATAGACATATCCAAAAGATATTGTGTACTGTTGGTACATGCTTTTGTGTTTTGTTGATTTGTTTTGGATTGTTGTTAAGAGATCATAAACTACAAAGTGTTGTTGCAGTGGAGGATGTTGAAGAGAAGGGTCAAGAACAATACGATAAAGATGTTGTTGTGGACTGGATCAAGAGAAAGATCTGGAAAAAACAGTGATTGTTATCAGTGGCCAATACACAGCTGATTTTTATTTGAAATGATAGCATGATATTGTAGAGAATTTACTAGAAAGTGTTGAATTTAGATGGTCAATTAAATCATGGTTATTACGCGAGTGCCCGTACCATGTCATGTGATGAACACCGGGTAACACACGTTGTTTCTGGGGATAAAATCATCAATAATTACACCATTTTCATGGGGATTTTTTCGTATAAAGTGGATTTTTCATAAAATAAATGTATTCTATACTCTTCTTTTCAATTCCATATCACACTCTGGTGTTTTTGCTATAATCCATCATCTCCATACTGAGAACCTTCGCATGTGTAGAATGTTCTAGAGAAAATGCGATTCTGGTTTTTCAGCGTCAACGCTGGCGAAAAAAAAAGATATAAATCATCGACGTCCACTTGTTGTTTCCAGTGGCCAACCATTTCGAATTGGACAAACACAAGTTCTTTTAACGGCGGTTACTATTTACTTTCACAATGTCAAAGGCTGAATCCTATGAATTCCAAGCTGAGATCACTCAATTGATGAGTTTGATCATCAACACTGTTTACTCAAACAAGGAAATCTTTTTAAGAGAAT
Organism: Hansenula anomala; assembly: GCF_001661255.1. NCBI lineage: Eukaryota > Fungi > Ascomycota > Saccharomycetes > Phaffomycetales > Wickerhamomycetaceae > Hansenula > Hansenula anomala. The sequence continues at coordinate 210,906 of NW_017567116.1, forward strand.
TGATTTCAAATGCTTCTGATGCTTTAGACAAAATTAGATATGAAGCTTTATCTGATAAATCCAAATTGGAAACTGAACCTGAATTATTCATCAGAATCACTCCAAAACCAGAACAAAAAGTTTTGGAAATCAGAGATACTGGTATTGGTATGACCAAAGCTGATTTAGTTAACAACTTGGGTACCATTGCTAAATCTGGTACCAAATCATTCATGGAAGCTTTAAGTGCAGGTGCTGATGTCTCTATGATTGGTCAATTCGGTGTTGGTTTCTACTCCTTATTCTTGGTTGCTGACAGAGTTCAAGTTATCTCCAAAAACAATGACGATGAACAATATATTTGGGAATCAAATGCTGGTGGTAAATTCACTGTTACTTTAGATGAAACTAATGAAAGAATCAAACGTGGTACCATCTTGAGATTGTTCTTGAAAGAAGATCAATTAGAATACTTGGATGAAAAAAGAATTAAAGAAGTTATCAAACGTCATTCTGAATTCGTTTCTTACCCAATTCAATTATTAGTCACCAAAGAAGTTGAAAAAGATGCTCCAGAAGCTGAAGAAGAAAAGAAAGATGAAGATGACAAAAAACCAAAATTAGAAGAAGTTGATGAAGAAGAAGACAAAGAAAAAAAAGAGAAAAAGAAAGTCAAAGAAACTGTCACTGAATTAGAAGAATTGAACAAAACTAAACCATTATGGACTAGAAACCCAAGTGATGTTACTCAAGATGAATACAATGCTTTCTACAAATCAATCTCAAACGATTGGGAAGATCCATTAGCTGTTAAACATTTCTCAGTTGAAGGTCAATTAGAATTCAAAGCTATCTTGTTTATTCCAAAAAGAGCTCCATTTGATCTTTTCGAATCTAAAAAGAAGAAGAACAACATCAAATTATACGTTCGTCGTGTTTTCATTACTGATGAAGCTGAAGAATTAATCCCAGAATGGTTATCATTTGTTAGAGGTGTTGTTGATTCTGAAGATTTACCATTAAACTTGTCAAGAGAAACTTTACAACAAAACAAAATCTTGAAAGTTATCAGAAAGAACATTGTTAAGAAATTAATTGAAACTTTCAATGAAATTGCTGAAGATGCTGAACAATTTGACAAATTTTATACCGCTTTCGGTAAAAACTTGAAATTAGGTATCCATGAAGATTCTCAAAACAGAACTGCTTTAGCCAAATTATTACGTTACAACTCAACTAAATCAACTGAAGAATTAACTTCATTATCTGATTACGTTACCAGAATGCAAGAACATCAAAAGAATATTTACTACATCACTGGTGAATCATTAAAAGCTGTTGAAAAATCCCCATTCTTGGATATCTTGAAAGCTAAAAACTTTGAAGTTTTATTCTTAGTTGACCCAATTGATGAATATGCCTTCACTCAATTGAAAGAATTTGAAGACAAGAAATTAGTTGATATTACTAAAGATTTCGAATTGGAAGAAACTGAAGAAGAAAAAGCTCAAAGAGAAAAAGAAGAAGCTGAATTTGAAAACTTGGCTAAAGCTCTGAAAGAAATCTTGGGTGATCAAGTTGAAAAAGTTGTTGTTTCTCATAAATTAGTTGATGCTCCAGCTGCTATTAGAACTGCTCAATTCGGTTGGTCAGCAAACATGGAAAGAATCATGAAAGCTCAAGCTCTAAGAGATACTTCAATGTCATCTTACATGGCTTCTAAGAAAATCTTTGAAATCTCTCCAAGATCCCCAATCATCAAAGAATTGAAAAACAAAGTTGAAGCTGATGGTGCTCAAGATAGAACTGTTAAAGATTTGACCACTTTATTATATGAAACTGCTTTGTTGACTTCAGGTTTCACTTTAGAAGAACCAACTTCATTTGCTTCAAGAATCAACAGATTGATTTCTTTAGGTTTGAACATTGATGAAACTGAAGAAACTTCTGCTGCTGCTGAACCAGAAGCTTCAACTCAAGCTCCATCTGAAGAGCAAGTTGCTGAAACTGAAATGGAAGAAGTTGATTAGATTCTTATTTAATATATTTGCTTATAGTTTTGGATATATATTTTTAATTGATTTTTAATATAATGTTATTTTAGGTGCTTTTAAAACTAATTGTAGACTTTTCTCTGAACACTTTTGCTGACACGTTAAGCTGCACTTCAAATTTGTTTCTGTCAGGTATTACATAACCAGAATAACCAATTATGCACAATTCATCAATACTCAACATTTCACATCAACTATAAGAAGAATCAAGAATCCACTAATTGTAACATTATATGTATATTAATAGAACATCGGAATTACCTTATATACACACAGTAGAGGATATTCTGTCAGGTTAAAACCACGAATAAAATAAAACAAGTGATCATTAAATCAACATCAACTAGAAACAATGGCTGTCACAAGAAACTCCAATAGAAGAAACACCTCTTCAACCTCTTCAACCTCTTCAACCTCTTCAACAACTAGAGTAACCAAAACCAGAAAACCAGCCAGAAAAACCAAGGCTAATCCTCGTGTTACAGCAATTGAAAACAATATTTCTGCATCACATGCTGCATCAACATCTGAAAACACACCAAACTCAACCA